>NC_056733.1:840236688-840289188 GCF_019279795.1 Protopterus annectens | reverse complement strand
TCTCTGTAGCTTTTCTTTTGCTTTCTTAATGATTCTTAAGTTGGCTAATTAAGATATCTAATTAAGGGAAAAAGCTATATCAATATTTTTTTCTGAAAACAGTTTATTGATTTTAACCAATGTAATGAACAAGTAAAACATACCAATAGAACACATTTTAAGTGCCCAACGCATATAAACAGATGTAAATGTCTGAAAAACAATGATCAACAATCATGAACGATGATAAATTATTCCATATCTTTAAAGATAGCTAGAAATTAACCTGAAACATTATATAACATTTCATTGAACTATATAAAATTAATAAATTATTTATAGTTACCCAAGAAGGTGAGATATGGGAGCCTGAATAGCTAACTGAAAGCAACAGTATTTTAGAGCTCCATATAACTAGTTAAATAAGACAGGAAAAATATTATTTTTTTTCTGCAAAGTATAAAATCTGATAGATAAAGGACTAATTTACATAATTTGAAACTTTGATGAAGTTCTACAAATAATTTCCTGTCAAAAAGCTTGGAGATATATTCATTTGTTAAAATGAGCAACTCAAAGAATTCTCACCAGGATGCTGCCTTAAAGAAGGAACTGCAACAGATGGCATCTACCCTGCAGGAGTTGTCTTTGAAGATGGATGATTTTAAAGAGAACCTAGAAAATCTTAAAACAAGCAGTCAAAAACAGGCTGACACCCTCAAGGAAATGCTACAACACCAGATAAGGATAACAGGAATAGAGGTTTCTCTAAATGACTTAGAAAGCAGACTTAAGGAAGTGGAAACACAGAAAGAACTGCTTCTTAAACAAAACATTTGGTTAGTTAATAAAGTCGATGACATGGAAAATAGGGAGAGGAGAAATAACATCAGGATTTTTGGATTACTTGAAAACACAGAAGGTGAGGATATTATTTCCTTTTTATCAAGTTCGATCCCTGACTTTTTAAATTTAAAAGAAGGACTTTCCTTTGGCATTGAAAGGGCACACAGAGCACTTGGGAAACCTGCCACTAACTCAAACTCTCCTTCTAGGTCAATAATTATCAAATTTCTTCCATACTTGGACAAGGAACTGATTTTAAGATCTGCTTGGAGGAGGGCACCTCTAAATTATAAACAGAGCCTGATAAGATTTGATAACGACTATTCATCTAGAATAATGGAACAAAGGAAAAATGGGTGGCCAATGATAAAGTTTCTGAAAGAAAAAACATCAAGGCACAACTTTCATATCCAGCTAACATAAAAAGAAGTTATGTCTTACCATAATGTTCCATCTGTGATGTTGATCCTCGTTCAGTCATTATGCATGGGTGTCGGTTCCGACCTCGGAACCGAGCCGGCCATTTTCCAAGTTCGAGTCAGCCACAATCTCTCAAGCTAGACTCTTACCCATAATTCTCCTCTCCCTATTACCTCAGATTGAGTTTGCAAGTCAAAAGAAGGTAGAGGCTACCTCTGGTCAACTGACCTATCTGAATCGGAAGGTGAGATCCACTATAAGCCTCAGGAGGGGGATGAAGGGAGGGTCATAATGACTGAATGAGGATCAACATCACAGATGGAACGTTATGGTAAGACATAATTTCTTTATCTGATATTGTTAATCCTCGTTCATTCCTTATGCATGGGACAGAGTCCCCAGCTACCTTATTTATTGGGAGGCCCTCATGGAAGGACGTTCCTGAGCACCATAGAGTAATTGATGCTCTTCCCCTGGAAGCCAGATCTAATTTGTAATGGCTGATGAAGGTATGTGGTCTAGCCCACGTAGCAGCTTTACAAATGTCATGTAAAGAAGCTCTAGCATGGAAAGCAGCTGAGGTTGCTACTGACCGAGTAGAATGTGCCTTGACAGTGGTAGTTAACTGAACATTATGCTAGCTGTAAATAAAGGTCAAGCAGTCTTTCAACCACTTAGCCAACGTGACCTTGGAAACAGCACATTCTACTCTAGGTCCAGAAAAAGCCAAAAAAAGCTGATCTGACTTGCGAGAAGCTTTAGTTCTGTCCAAGTAGAAACAAAGTTGTCTATGAATGTCTAAGGTATGTAGGCAATACTCTCCTGTGTTTGAATGATCGGGAAAGAAAACTGGCAATTCAATGGTTTGGTTAATGGACATGTCAGAAATCACTTTGGGCAAAAAGGTAGGATTAGTTCTCAATGACACTCTGTCCTTATGAAAGGTCAGATATGGCTTCTTGATGCACAAGGCTTGACGTTTGGAGATACATCTGGCAGAAATAATGGCAACTAAGAATAAAGTCTTCCAGGACAAGTATTTGAAGTCGCAAGAAGCTGGTTCAAAGGGTGACATTGCCAAAGCTTGTAAGACTAAAGCCAAATCCCATGGTTGAGTGGGTTCTCTAAATGGAGGTTTTAGATGAAAAATGCCTTTTATGAAGGCCCTTCATAAATTGTGAGACATGAGAGAAGAGTCCTGGACCCCATTGTGGAAATTAGAAATGGCGGCCAAGTGAACTCTGATCGTGGAAGCAGAAAGACCAGACTGGAATAAATCAGACAGATATTCTAGTACTATGGGCATTGGTGCTGAAAAAGGATCTATCTGTTTTTTCTTTTAGCCAGATAGTAAACCTCTTCCAATTGCTGAGGTATGTATTTCTGGTAGACGGCTTATGAGATGCAATGAGAATGTCACGTACAGGTAAGGATAGATCATTCTGCCTGGCAATCACTAGAAGTGGAGGAGCCAAGCTGTGAGCTTTAGGCTGTTTATGTTGGGGTGAATCAGGTTCTGTGGATGGGAGATCAAGTCTGGGATTGGATCGAGAGTCCACAGTTGATCTAGCAGGTGACCACAGGAAGGGGAACCAAATCTGACGAGGCCAAAATGGTGCTATGAGGATTAATTTGCTCTTCAGCCGGCGGGCTTTCTTCACGACCTGGGGAATGAGGGGAAGAGGAGGAAATGCATAAAGTAGACCCGAGGGCCAATCGTGGACTAGAGCACCCCTGGGTGACTATGCCCGAGGGGGAATCAGGGCAAAAAAATTGCTACATTTGTAGTTGGTTGGGGAAGCAAAGAGGTTGCAGCCAGGAAGACCCCAGCAGTTGAAAATCTCCACCACTATCAAGGTATTCAGGGACCACTTGTGAGGTTGAAGAATGCACCTGCTGAGTCTGTCTGCTATCACGGTGGAACTCCCGGGAATGTGCGTTACTAGAAGAAAGTGGTTGGTAGCCATCACCCATTGCCATATTCTCATGGCCTCTCGGCAAAGGGGATAAGACTTTGTTCCACCTTGCTTGTTGATGTACCAGACCATCACCATGTTGTCTGATTGATTCACAATGGTCCCACACAGCAACAGGGGATGAAATGCTTGCAATGCCAGAAGCACAGCCCTCAACTTCAGAACATTTATATGCAAATGGGCCTCCATTTCGGACCACGTACCTTGGACAATCTTTCCCTGAAATAGGCCTCCCATCCCATCAGGGAGGTGTCCATGGTCACTGTGGCTGTGGGCTGTTGGGGGGAGAAGGTACAGGACCATTGAAGCAGATTCTGAGACAACCACCAATTTAAGTCCTGCTTGCACCTGTGAGGTATCCAAATCTCAGCTGAAGGAGGGAGCTGAAAGGGGTACCACTGAGTGAGTAGTAACCACTGTAGAAGTCTCATGTGAAACCTGGCCAGGGGAACAATTGTAATGGAGGCTGCCATGAAACCCAACAGCTGTAGAACCGAGTGAGCTGAGGATTTCTCCTTTGAGAGGATTGGAATAAATTGTTGTCTCAATCTTTGAATTCTGTGCTCTGGAATGGATGCTCTTTAGTTCTTTGTGTTCAAGAGGACCCCTATAAACTCTGTGGATTAAGACAGTGTGAGATTGGATTTTTGCCAATTTATGGTTATGCCGCGCCTTTCTGTGGTGTGAAGAGAGAAAGCCAGGGCTTTTTCTAATAGATGACTGGTGGAGGCGGTGATGAGCCAGTCATCTAAGTATGGAAAAACCTGGGAACCCTGTAGTCATAAGAACACTGTGATGACTGCCATGCACTTTGTGAACACTCTGGGGGCTGTAGAGAGTCTGTAGGGCAGTACTCGGAACTGATAATGACTAGTTCCTGCATGGAAGCGAAGGAATCTTCTTGACTGTTTGTCCACTTTTATGTGGTAGTACGCATCTTGAAGATCTATAGAGCACATCCAATCATCTTTTTCCAAAAGTGGGAGGATAGACTGTATAGTGACCATCCGGAATTTCTGTACCTTTACGAATTTGTTTAACACACTGAGATCCAAAATTAGTCTCCAGTCCCCGGTCTTTTTTGGCACCAAAAATAGTCTTGAGTAGAATCCGGATCCTATCTGGTCTGGTGGGACTGTTTGAATGACTCTTTTCCTTAGCAGCTTTGCAATCTCTAATGCTGCCTGTACCCTTTGACTGGGTGGCACGTCAGGTAATTTCCTTAAGGTGGTGGGATAAAGATTGAACGGGATATGGTAACCTCTGGTTATTATCTTTTGTACCCAAGAATTGGTGGTGATGGTTAGCCAGGCAGAAGGGTACAAAGAGAAACGACCCCCAACCACTTGCAGAGGAAAGCAGTTGGGCCAGTCCTCATGAGCGCTGGTAGGGTTGGCCAGTGAAAGAATCCCTGGAACCCTGGTTACACAGACCTCTTCTGCCCTAAAAGGGGCATCTTCTCTGAGAATTTCCACCTCTGCCTCTAGGGGAAAAATTGGCCTGTGTGTCATGGATGGAGCCCTGAGATTTTTTTGTGCCATATCTTCCCACTCTTTTGGTTTCTGGAGAAAGCCCGTTGAGGGGAAGAATAATGGACACCCATGACAGAAAGGATCTTACTGTCCTGTTCACATCTAGACAGTGTGCTTTTTAACTCTGGGACCAAACAACTAAGAGGCTTCAATTGGAGAGTTGATAAAGGAAGCCTTGAAGGGTTCCACGAAATCACCCAAGCACATCCAGGCAAGTCATCTCAGAACAACGCCTGCATCTGCTGCTCTAGCTGCTCCTTCTGATGCATGAGAAATGAGACACATGGAGGAGTTAGAAATAGATTCAATGGCGGCTAATTGAGAGGCCACTTTGTCACGGACCTCATCAGACACAGCACTAGCCAACATTTCAGAGAGCTCAGAGATTAAGTCTCTTTGAAGCCCGGTAAAATGTGCCATATAGTTCAGAGCCCTGATTGCAAAGGTCCCTGATGCAAAGGTATGCTTTCCAATTTTGTCCAGAGCCTGAGACTCTCTGTTGGCCGGATGAACAGTCTGGCTTTCTTCATCCACCAGGTCCTTTTTAGTTGCGGCCGCCACCACCATGTCATCTACCGGAAGACCTTTGGACCAATGGGGGTCACTCTCAGGAGGGGACAAAATGTTATCTGGCCTCTGGGGAATGGCCTCAACTGTGTCAGGAGCCTTTCATGCATGCTGCACAATGAGTCGGACCAGTTTGTCGGCAGGTGGAGTAACCCAGGAGATAGGGGGCTGGGCACGAAAGGCCTGTAGGAACACAGAATCTTCAGAGGTTGGGTTAGAGGGCTGCCAATCACCTATCTGTTTCAGGATTTCTAGGATATCTCCGAAGGATACCTCAGAGGGTGACCTAGAGAACCCTTCCCCATCATCCAAGTCTGTGTCTTCGGTGAGGGACTACTCAGTGGAGTCCATGTGTTTCCTCTTACACAAAGACTTTCAATGAATTTCCTCAGAGGGAGGAACTGGGGAAGACAGCTGTGGGGGTAAGTCCTGAGGCTCCCATGCCTGATGTTCTTGTGTAAAAAGCAGAGGCACTGATAGTATAGAAGAGTCAGCCGATGCAATAGTCTTCTCTCAACTCTGAGTCTCTGGACGGCTGCGGAAAGCCAAAGAAGGGACACCACAGTTAGCGTCCTGGGTATTGGCAAGAGAATCCTGCCACAAAGGCAACTGAGGCTCCTTGGTGAGATCCAAAAGGAGAACCACAGGTGAAGACTGTGCTATAGTAAGGGGCTTCCAAGACAGTGACAGGGGCTCTGATGAAGAATGGTCACCTCCCGAGGAAGTGCAGATCCTGGGAGGAAGAATACCTCTAGCCAGAAGCAATTGATCCACAAGACGCAGCACACTATGTTCAGAGAGGCTTCTAGTGGATCTCACAGACATAGCTGATGGAGAATCAGGTCTATCCAAAGTTGGAACAAGTTCAGTGCCCACATCGGTGGGAGTTTGTACCGCAAAAAGAGGAGTTGGCATGGCCTGAACAACAGTAGTGTGCCCCGAGGGAACTATCGGTGCCGAAAGTAATGTCTGCACCGATGAGGTCGGTACCAAAGTGGTAGCTGGCAGTGTGGAGAGAGTCTGCAACAGAAAGGGAATGGTTGGTGCCGAGCGAGTAGTCGGTGCTGAATCAATGGTTTGAACTGAGAGGGAGACTGGCGTTGACACACCTATTGGCGCTGACAAAATCTGTATGGACTGTACTGTCGGTGCCGATGAAGGAGTTTGAACCGTGGAGCCCCTCGGTTCCAATGCTGTATGAGGCACACTACTTGGTGCCAAAAAATGTAGATGGCGCCAATGGACTTGGAATCGAATAACTAGGCTCCAAAATCGTCGGTGCCGAAGAGGCCAAATCCGTAGTGGAAAGCTTAAGTTTTTTAGGTCTCGGTTCCATAGGGCCTCCAGCCAGAGAGGATCGAAGAGACTTAGATTTTTTATAATTATCACTCCTTTTCTTGAGGGAGCGTGGAGGGGATGAGACCTCCATCCCAGAAATAGCTTCTGAATAGGAAGATTTAAGTAGCCCCTTTAAAATCAACTTATTCTTTCTTTCAATGGCAGTCCTATTAGTGAAATTCTTACAAATCCCGCAAGGTGGATCAACTGTTAAATGAGGCACACCCAAACAATTAACACATAAAGAATGTGCATCAGAGACAGACAATTTATGGCCACATTCCACACATCCTTTAAAATCTGGACTTCCTTTTTTATCTGTCATAGTAAAGAAAGGGAAAGAAGGGTTACCAAAAAGGAATTACCCGAAGGTAAGGCCCAGAAAGATTTACCAACGATGGTAAAGGGAAGAAATACCTTGTCGTAAAGAGAAAGAAAAAAACAAAAAAATAAGAGCACAAGGAGTAGTTGCTATGTGCAATAAGGTAAGAGATAACTAAATAACTACTTTTTTTCCTCAAAAAGTTTAGTCACATTTTTGAAAAGATGAAAAATGTGTACTTAGCTCAAGAGAAGTAGCCTGACACGACCTAACTGCAACATGGCAAACGAAATCTGAGGTAACAGGGAGAGTGGGATTATGGGTAAGAGTTTAGCTCAAGAGTTTGTGGCTGATGCGAGCTTGAAAAATGTCTGGCTTGGTTCCGAGGTCTGAACCGATACCCATGCGTAAGGAATGAACGAGGATTAACATCATCAGATGAATACTGTATGCCAATGAGATGAGGACTTTTATTGACTTAGAGGAAGCCTCTTCATTTATTAAAACTAATAATGTGATTACTTTACCAGAAGATATGGATTGGATGTCACCTTCTCTCAAGAGAAGAAAAGAAACAAATGTCTGGACAGATGTCAAAAAGAAGAAGCAAAAGATTGTTAATGTTACAGCCAAATCTCTCAAAGCATCTACTATGATATGAATTGTTTTAACATTACTTTAAAGAACCATTTTTACTGCTTGAAATTTTAAAACAAAGGTAACTAACTACTGGAATTTTTATCTATATTTTTTGAAAATAGATGACACATGAGCATTTTCACATTACCTCAGGTATGTAAAACAGGGTACTTTTCTTTCACAGGAGGGTTATATAGCACATAAAATATTTATGCTGTAAAGTATATGTGTATTTTCTCTTAATTTTCTCTTTTCTTTCTCTCTCTCTTCTTTCTTTTCTCATTATTTATTTTAACTACATCTTGTCTCCCTTTCTAAATTCTCTCCTATTTACTATACTAATATAGTCAGTATATATTTAATTACTCACTATCTATACATAGATAAATAATAGTCTAAAATAATCTAGTTTTAAGGTAGACTAATTGGAATAGTGAACTTAATTAATTGTTATTACAATATTTATTAGATTAATGATGATAGTCACTGTTATACTTATTGGGATTGGGGACATGTTCGTGATTAACTCTGAAATGTTCCATTCATGTACATATGTCCTTTGAATTATTTCCTTTTAGTATTAACAAATAAATAAAAAAAGGAGGAAAAAAATGTACTGTTGGTTAAGAGAAGTGAAGCTGTCTTCGCATTCTATTTGCATTGCCATAGCAACAGTAAACAATTGCTACAGTTTCTAAGGACACTGTGAACCTGGGAAGTGCATTTAGCCTCACAGATAACAAATAATAAGAAAAAGTAATGTTGTTTAGTTATTAAAATGAAAAACAACTTAAGCAAGTTAAAATAAATACATAATAGGACTCTTTGTAAATATTTTATGATTTATCCTCATAGGACTACATATTCCTGGAAACATAACTGAAATGTTCCCAAACTACATGTGCACTTAAATGTAGCTGCTTGATTAAAAAGTATTACTCAGTTTAACATGCTGATTTCACAAGCTGTCTGCACTGTAAAAGTTTCATTTTATATGTTACTTAAATTGTTAGTCTCTAGAGCATATGAAAAGATATATATTACTTTTTGCAACACATTGGGCCAGATTCACAATGGCTTGCACGGAGTCTAAGAGTAGAGTAAGACTCCATGCAGCCATCATGTCCAACGAGCGATCCAGGAACAGCCTGTAGGGGTGTGTAAGCAAGCTCCTAAAACGGCTCTTACACAAACAGGGCAGGGATATGAAAATTACCTCAATTGCAGGTGAAAGGCATGCAAATGAGGTAGATTTGTGATTCAGGAAACCCGTACCTGTCCGAGTAAGAGCAGTGTTATTTGCAGAAATGTACTCAGTTGACAACTGAGTACCATTCTGCAAATAGCAAAACGGAGCCGTGACAGCTCCAGATAAAGGTTGCATCCAGTGCAGGAAGCATGCCAATGGCCAAATATATGGCCAATGGAAATGTTTCTTAATGCAATATAAAAATAAAAATATTTTTTTTTTGCCGATTTCCAATGTTTAAGCGCAGCGCTGCGCAAACGGGCTGCGCTCTAAAACCCAGAATACTAAAAATTAAAACCCACAAATGTGGATTTTATAGAAATTGTTAATGTACAATGCAAGGAAATGGCAGGCTGAAGACAACATGGCCACCGAGTAGCGGTTGCTAAGGGGGGGAATCAGTCTAAGACATGTAGCCAAGCATTAGTAGGCAATCCTATGTAAATGAGTGTTAGGATAGTGAATCACAAGTTTACATAGCAAACGAGGACAGTCAGTGGAGTGTAGGAGTAGGATATGGGGAGTAACAGAGTAGAAGATAGGTGACATCACGAGGGGGGTATGTATGAAAGAAGTGAAGCTCATTGGAGCAGAGTGGCATGTGTCAACTGTCATTTATACATCATGGAAAGAGGTGTGTCAACAGGTAGGCTAGGGAAAGGCAAGAAATGGAAGGTGTATGCCGTGGATAACACCAAAGTTTCTTGCTGAGCGGGTATGCATGTGTGTGCAGCCCTGTAAACCCGAGTAAGGCAGTGTGCACACCTGTAAGCATGAGTGCGCGCGTTTAAGTCGGAGTAAGCATGTATAAGGCTGTTTAAGGAGTTGTAAGCATGTTTGCACGCGTTATAACCCAAATAAGCAAGTTTTAGTCCGTGTAAGCATGTGTGGTGCATGTTAGCAGCTGTGTGCGTGTTTGCGCTTGTGTGCGTGGCGCTCCCCCCTGAGGAAACAGAAAGGAAAAAGGAAGCACAACAAATAGTAGGAAGCTACCAGGGAGTACTAGCAGATCTAGCAGGTGAAAACAATCAGAATCAGGCAATTACACAGGCAGTACACTAGCCCAGCCCAGCCTAGCACTTAAAACTCTGCAAACAACAGTCCATTATGTTTCTCACAACAGACACTGCAGTAAGCTAATAGAAGTGAAAACTGAAAAAGCTTTACTGAGACAAAGAAATATTAGGGGCTGCCATTGCTGTTATAAGGTGACATATGCAACATGCTGAGGGTGGTGACAATGGAAATGCTGCAGGGCAACCCACAGTGAGGAGACAGAGAAGACTGTACAGGCCCAGGGTAACCTACCAGGGCCTACATGAGCTGGAGATAGTGGAGTGCTATAGAGTGGACAGAGACCTACTGCAGCAAATTGTTGAGCTGTGCATGCCACGCCTCACACACAGAACCAACAGAGAGGAACCCATCCCAGTGGAAACCAAGGTATGTCTTGGCCTAAGAATACTAGCAACAGGTACCTTCCAGAGACCAGCTGGTGATATGATGGGGATATCACAGGCATCAGCATCCAGGGTACTACACCAGTTTCTGGATGCCATGTCAGCACATGTCAGTGATCATGTATATTTCCCCAATTCCTGTGAGGTATTGGCCAGCAAAATGCGTCTCATCCAGCAAATAGCGGAATACCCTGAGGTAGTGGGTGCAATAGACTGAACGCACATAAGCATCAAAGCACCAGCCGGCGAGCGGGGTAGGGTCTACTTCAACCACAAGGGCTTCGCCTCCATCAACTGCCAGGTCGTGTGTGATGCACAGGGCATAATACTGAATGTGTGTGCAGGCTGCCCTGGAAGCTACCATGATTCCCATATCTGGCATCTGACACAGCTGTACCAGACATTTGCCAATGGGGACATCCCACATGGTCATCTAGTGGGGATGCTGGCTATGCACTGGAGCCGTGGCTGATGACACCCATCAGAAATGCACACACACCTGAACAGGAATGTCATAATGAGGCACACGCACAAACACATAATGTAATAGAGAGTGTGTTTGGGCTCCTCAAGTCACAGTTCCGGTGCCTGGACACATCTGGTGGAGCCTTGCAGTACTCACCAACTACATGTACCCAAATTGTCATGGTATGTGCTATGCTACATAATATGATCCTACAAAAACAGCTGCAGCAGGACCAGCATAGGCCTGGGCCAAACAGCCCCCCACCATTGCCAAGGCCATCACAGGCAGAGCGTGACTCGGAGGAGGAACAACCTGAGACTGCCCCAGTAGGCAGAAGGAGGCGTGCCCAGTATGCTTTGGCCTTGGCAAAGAGGCAACGCATAGCACATACACTGGCTCAGTAGGAACTCTGGAAATGATACCTCTCCGACTCGCACATAAAGTAAAAGGGATGCCTAAGTTGACACTACCTGCTTCCAAACATGTGCAGGGAGTGTAGTATGTGCATCCGACATAGGCAGCCCTGCAGCACCACCTAAGGCATGAATGCCATGTGTTAAGCAATATAAAGCAGTGCTAAACAGCATTTACCACCATGTAGTATATGCAAACAAAATCGCACCCACCAACTAGCACAACTGTGGTCAATGTTCAGTAATATTGGGCAACGTCCAGCAATGTTGGTGAATATTGAGCGATGTCGGACAAGCCTGGTCTAAGTAGGGCACAGCTGAACAAAAGTCAACATGCTCATATTTGCTTAACAGGCCCTTAAGCAGTCTGGTCTGCTCATTATGAAAATATAAAGCAGTGATTGGCCTCGAACCCAGGATACTGTGCACTATAACCAAAGTACTGAACCACTAAACCATGACAGTATTGCAGTGGTCCATCTGTATGATGGAATGTTGATAAGTCTATGCAAAGTATTCCATGGAAACCCTGCAGACACAGCATAATCCTCGTTGAGTTATGACACAAAGGTGAGTCCTGCAGTGAAAACAGAACCTGACTTCCAACACACACAGTATAAATGTTAATATTAGTCATGTTCGCACACATCAACAAATGTAGTGGACCTCAGATGGCAACATACTGAAGGGTCACACTAGTCATGCTCACACACTTGAATAAATGAGACAAATGTCAGGCAACAAAACATGGAATGGCAGAACTGGGCATGCTCACACACTTAGGCCATGTCTGAGTACAGCAGTGGGCCACGCATATCTGGCAGTTGCATGTGTTAACCCAGGAACCTGTCACTATACAGCAATCCGCCCTGTGCACACAGTTATATGACAACGGACACATCTATAATATAGTGGAAACCTGTCATAATCAAATATGTTCTGCAGATACCGAAGTTGTTCATGGAAACTGGTAAAGCAAAGATGATAAAGACTTGCAAACAGTATCAGCAATAAACATTGTGCATCTTGAACATTAGCATAGGTTCAGAGGTCGATACTAGGCTATCTGCCCTAGGGCATGTACAAGCCTAGCCAGAGTGTGTTTGGCATTCGCAACCCTGTCAGATTACTACACTATGTGTGTGACTAGTAGGTCACACAAGATAGCCCATGTACATTTAGGCTAGTGTGCCTCTGTCTAGCAGGGACACAGAAGATATCCCAGGGGTAAATATACGATCACCCATACAGTCGTCAAGATGTCTCTAGTAGGTGGTCAGTGGGTGGCTCTGCCTATGTGAAACTGGGATTACATTCTGTTGTGAGTGGAGCCTCTGGGATAAGAATCTGTCCCTCCACAATGTCCTATTAACATCTGTGCTGAGGTATACGTCCCTGGAGTGTGTAGCTCCAAGGGAGTTGGATATCCTGAGGTGGAGCATGTCCAGTAATTCTGGGTTGGGTATATCTGTAAACAACAGGCACACATCATATCTGAGTAGGTGGTAAGCGACTGAGTAGAGCTGGAGTTTCTGCATCTGAACTATGCAGGGCATCTGTGTGAGTCCCTAGATCTGCTTAGTGAGGACCTTCCGTGGCCAGTACAGTTGCTGCAGCTGTCAGGTAAGGTACACCCCAAATGTGGCATTGTAACCAAGCATGGATGTGATGTGTATAGGGGCACAATGACCTCACTCGATCTAGATGTGAAACCATATGGGCTAAGGTGGCCCACATAGAAGGTGTGTCCAACCACTTTGGCAACGTGAATGTTAAAGGTGACAGCACGAACAAGTCATGTCCCCAAACCCCTAACAACTCCTACTGTATGTAATGGAGTATTACCTATGTGGTAATGTGTGGGCATGCTGTTATTCCCAAAGGGGATGACTATGCAACTAATGGCATTTAGCTGTAGGCCATGGCTCAGGGACCAGTCATCCATCTCTGTGAGACCCTGATTGAGTATGCATGTGGCAGCTGGAGAGTTGATCATGGCACCCAGTTTGCAGTCAAGTGCAAACATGTTCAGCCATATTCCCCCTGTGGTAGCCTGTAAGTAAGACAAATATATACTGAACAAGAGAGAATCCAGGACCAAGCTGTGTGGGATGCCATGTGTAACTGGTGTATAGTCAGGGTTTCACTTGAAACCATTGAATTGCCATTTCGTCGAGCCTAACATCATCGAGACGAAAACATCGCAAACTTACATCAATGAAAAGTTAATTCATCGAGTTGCATACCATTGAAAACGAGTGCTCAAACATGACAAACTGCAAATAGTGCCACACACAGCAATGTCAGTATCAAAACATGGAAATTTGCTATGGTGGTAACACACAACACCCGGTCAACACCCCGTGTAGTAACAAAACAGTAAACATGTGCACATATAACTATCTTCATCCGTAGTTGCACTCTTGCCACCATAACAATTCCATACTTCACGTGTATTCCACTAAATATAATTAAACGTAATGTAGAACATGATAATGAAGAGAACAGCAGCACATAAAATCAACATAATGACTGCAATACCATGCCGATTCTTCAGTATAAACTATTTACAATTGTTTAAGATCAAAGCTTGAGTACCTATTATTCCACGGCAAAATGTTGTACTCTCCGCCATGTTGGATAACTAAGATCTGTGTTTTTAAAGTGACAACAGCCTTTAAATGTTTCACTATAGCGGGAATTCCAAAAGTACTAGTAAATACCACAATATAACCAGTTCTGTACTCCACACTCGATGGTATGCAACTCGATGAATTAACTTTTCGTTGATGTAAGTTTGCGATGTTTTCGTCTCGATAATGTTAGGCTCGATGAAATGGTAATTCGATGGTTTCAAGTGAAACCATAGTCAGACATGGCACCTGCAATTCTGACCACGTGGGTGCTATCCCTGATCTAGGTATCAATCCATTGTGTGAGATATGTGTCCATACTGACGCTGGTGAGCCTATGCATAATGGCCCAGTGAGTTATTGTGTTGAAGGGTTTTCAAGGTTCAGGTAGGCTGTGTGAACAGCCGTCCCTATGTCGATGGACCTGTTAGCCATTTAAAGAATACAAACAGGTTCAAGAGGCAAGATCTTCCCACAACAATGCTGAAATGTATAGGACACAGTGTCTGTAGGTTCCCAATGTCTATGTGTATGAGTCCTATGACAATATGCTCCATAGCTTTGCAGACTAGGCTACATAGGCTTATAGGGCAATATTGCCTGTGGTCTGTTGTGGCACCAACTATGTGGAGTGGGACCACTGTCGCTGTATGCCATTCCTTGGGTACATATCCTGTGGCAACTCCGATATTGAACAGTGATGTAATGTGAGGGTTGCGTCTGTCATGATGCTCATGTATGATGCAGGCTGGGACACCATCTGGTCACATTGATACTGTGATGTACGCTGTGGGGAGGGCAGCACTCACCTGTTACTGTGTGATGTCAGGGAGGTTATACTCTTTGCTATTTAGGGGGGATGGGTGGGAGACATCTGCACTGAACATGTTTGCCAGGATGTAGGCAATGCCAGTGGGTTCAGGGGAGGTTTAGTCAGTATGCAGTAACTCACAGCATATCAGTGAGTGTCCACCCAGGTTCCTGACATAACTGAAGAAAGCCATGTGATAGTCCTACATGTCTGTTGCAATTGTCTGGTAGAAGCGGCCCTTAGAAAAGTCCATGAGTGATTGTAGCTGTCTGCTAGTACAGATCACAGATGTCTTCCCAGTCTGGGATTGTGCTCTATCATGTAGCAGCTTTCTCCTGATGTTGTACAGCTTATTAATGGTTGGGGTCTACCAGACAGGTCCCCTGCCATTGTAGTAGTGGGTCCTGTTGTTATTTGGGATAGCACAATCCATGCAGTCCACTAGGTGTCCATAGAATGTGTATGTAAAGGATGCAGCAGTGTGAGCCATATATGCCACTGTCTCAGGATCTCTAAAGGATGCCACCTTGCTTCGGTGAAGTGAGATGTTGGCTCATGAGAAGTTCACCAAGATTACCAAGGATGGGTGTGTGGAGGGTATATGTATGTCCTGTGAGATACATGTATGTTCTGACCTTACCAATGAGGGGTATATCGCTGGTGTGGAACATAGAGTCCCCATGTTGGTGATGATCAGGTCCAATATGTATTCCCCCTTATGGCTGTGTTGACTGGTTGTGCCATAGCATATGAGTCCACAAATTGTAGTGACTGTTGGGTGAGGGTGTCGGGGCTTGAGTAGTATCCCCAGTCAATATTTGTGTATATGAAGTCACACAATATAATGGTGTTTGTGGAGACCTTCATATTCTCCATAGTTCCCATGAAAGCCGAGTGTGGTTCCTGAGTTTGGGAGTGTGTTCTGTAGCAAGCAACAAACTGAAAAGCAGTATTGCACAATGGTAGTAGTATATGTATCGTCTGTGATGCTTTGTGCAGTGCTACTAACCTGGAGGTGTGTATCTGTGATGTATATGGATACTCCCCCTAGTTGTGTTGTCTGTTCCAAGTCTTGTTGTCAGACAGCATGGTATGAAACATAACCTGGTAGTGCTGGTGTGCATAAGCAAGCCTGAACCAGGTGTCTGTCAGTGCACAGATATTGCTATCCTCCATACTGAGGAGAGTCCTGAGTGGCCACAATATGAGGTTAACACAACTGTTGTTGTGCAGCATTACCCTTAGTTTCATTTAACCTGTAATGTCTATGGAGGTGGGTTTGTCTTCTGAGCCCTGCTTAAAAAAGGCACTATGGTGGTAGCAAGAGCCTTAGCCAGCATTTCAAAGTCCAAGGGTGACAGGTGCAAGCCATCCATAGTGAAGCTACATGGCATGTTGAGCATGTCACCATACGCTGACAGACACTGTATCCCCTATGAATGAAACAAATTTGTTAGGCAACTGTTAAATGTGATATGTGTGTCCGTATACTGTGACATCATAATTGGTGGGTGGAAGATGCTAGACAAGGTCAGGGTCATACTGGCCTGGGCTACATGATCAGAGTGTTCCTCCATGTATCATGTCATGTGGTCCAGGGAGTAACGTCTGAGGTTATACACACCAGCATGGACAATGATGGTGCCAGTCTTGTACTTGCTTTGGAGTGACCTGACTGCCTGTGTTATGCGGCAGATCCTGGCACCCAACAGACAGCCCAAAGTGACTATTCCCTTGTTAGGGCTGGTGAGTGGTACGTCAGTGTGTCTGACAATAAGTGTTGCCTATTACAAGTGTATTAGGTGTGTTGTTTAGCCTGAAGGGCAGTGACTGTGTGGCACACTGACATTGTGAACATTGTGATATGTGGGTATTGTAGTGGGGTAGCAGGTGTGTGTGTGTGTCTGCTTTGGAGGTCTCTGCTGCTTAGGTAGAGTACATTTACAGCATCCGAGTATGTCTATGTGTGCTAATGAGGTTTGAGTGCTGTTGCTAGAGGATATGTGAGACTGATATGTGGTGTGTGTGGTTACCTTCACCACCTGATTGACTGTGCCAGTCATGGGTCGAGAGAGTTCAGCTCCCTGTATGTCTATATAGGTGCATCTCACACATATATCTGAGTTTGTCGGGAGGAGGAGAGGGTTGTCTGTGTACATGAGGCAGATGTGACATTGTGTCAATATCACAATATCCACCAGCTGGACTGAAGAGTACACACAAAATTGACCCCTGGACATGCGAGGATATTATCATGACATACTCTGTAGCCTAATCACAAAGGATCAGTAGGGTGTTAAGCATGTAAAAGAGTATAACAGGGATTAGAGCTTATGTTCATTGGTGTTTTGTAAAGGGTAGCTGAGAAGGAGTCCAGACTGAATCATGACACTTCCTTCAGCTATGTCATAAATATCAATGTACACCCATATATGTCCTGAGTCAGGGCCAACTGTACCTGAGTGACAATGCTGACATCATGACAGACAGGCCCATATGTACATACACATCCCCCACTGGCAATAGTCCACATCATCATACCAGGAGATATCACATGTAGAATGGATGAGCAGCTACTCCCACTGCCAAAAGCATGGCAGCAGGTGGAATACATTGATTCCCAATATGTGTCATGCACAAACTACAGAACAAACAGATCATGCACCTGAACAGTCAGCTGAGCCTCACCCCCTATACAGGATGTGGAACCGTTGAATGTGTCACAGCTACATATGGCACTCCCCACAAGTGTTGGTGCACAACACACCATGGGAAGTCAAGTCCAGTATGCCTATGAGGTCTGATCTGCAAGGTCATGGAGTCCATCATGGTTGCAGTCATAAACAGAGCTATTGGAAGCTGACATGCACACAACCCTACCAACTGTGGCATGTTCATGTGCAGATTATGGTTCCCAAACATGCTAGACTGTTTGCAAGGCAGCCACCCAGGACATACATCAAAGAACACATCTACACGTGTCACATAGACTTTGAATAGCCCTTTATCAATATCCCAGACACATGTAGCACCCACAAAACCAACAAGCTGTGCATAAATATGTGTTGACATATGACGGAATGTCAATGTGTCCACAAATATATCACACAAGGTAAGGATTCTGAGGTCTTGTTCAAGCTGTTGACACCTGCTGACCCACATGGACCATTCCTGGAATGGCATAAAACAAAGTGTACACACATCACCATGTCCAGTCTGATGATGTCACAATCCTATAAATACAGCAGGAGAATGAAAATCAGCCAGTAAAGCAAATAGCGTGCCGTGTTAATGCGACTCTCTCTCCAGTATCATAACATAGTTAGGTAGAAGTTTGAATCCTGCAAACTGTGTGTGTGTGGGGGGGGGGGTGTATGTGTGAAGTTTCCTTTGAGAGGTGTTCCCTTTTTGGAGACTGTGAAAACTCACAAAAAGAGGTACATTCCTCTTTGGAAAGTCTGATGATGTCACCATCCTACAAATACAGCAGGAGAAGGGAAACTTGCCAGTAAAGCAAATAGCGCACCGTGTTAATGTGTCTGTCTTTAGTATCATGACATAGTTAGGTAGGGGGTTGAATCCTACAAACAGTGTGTGTGTGGGGGGATGTGTGTATGTGTGCAATTGTCTTTTAAAGGAGTGTCCTTTTTGGAGACTGTGAAAACACACTAAAAGAGGTACATTCCTCTTTGGAAAGTCTGATGAGGTCACCATCCTACAAATACAGCAGGAGAAGAGAAACCAGTCAGTAAAGCAAATAGCGTGCTGTGTTAATGCGTCTCTCTCTAGTATCATAACATAGTTAAGTAGGGGTTTGAATCCTGTAAACAGTGAGTGTGTGTGTGTGGGGGGGTTGTCTATATGTGCAATTGTCTTTGAGAAGAGTGTCCTTTTTGGAGACTGTGAAAACACACTAAAAGAGGTATATTTCTCTTTGGAAAGTCTGATGATGTCACCATCCTACAAATACAGCAGGAGAAGGGAAACCAGCCAGTAAAGCAAATAGCGTGCTGTGTTAATGCGTCTCTCTCTAGTACCATAACATAGTTAGGTATGGGTTTAAATCCTGCAAACAGTGTGTGTGTGGGGGGGGGGGTGTATGTGTGCAATTGTCTTTGAAAGGAGTGTCCTTTTTGGAGACTGGGAAAACACACTAAAAGAGGTACATTCCTCTTTGGAAAGACTGATGATGTCACCATCCTACAAATACAGCAGGAGAAGGGAAACCAGCCAGTAAAGCAAATAGTGTGCCATGTTAATGCGTCTCTCTCTAGTATCATAACATAGTTAGGTAGGGGTTTGAATCCTGCAAATGCTGACTGTGTGTGTCAATGTGGGGTGGGTTTTGCTATTACCATGGTATGACATAGTATGATGACAACAGTAAGTGCATTGCACACATTAGGTATCTGCGTGGCAATTATATATGTGTACATGTCCCCTCAATCAGTATATAGGTGTGAAGCCTGAATACTATATGAATACATTTGTTTCCAATGACAGGTTGTGCCGCTGCTTCTCAAATTGGAGGTCACATATGTATGTATGTGACACGGCCGTCCACTGTTGTGTTCTGTGGCCAAGGTCATCTGTGGCACACGCACCCATGACAGTTACTTAAGAGTAGTGTGAGTGAGGGTATATGCCTGGGGTATATGGCAGACATGGTCATGCACAACAAAGTCTGCCAAGAATGGACAGTCTTTATAGGTGTATGACTGCCTTGTGGATATGCATTCAGGCCTCTAATGTCTTATGTGATACACCTTGGGACTCCACAATACCTATGGATATGTGGATACCAAGGAACACATGATATAACATGGGTCTGTATATACACAATGGTACCCAACATACATGTTGAGGGCTACCACCTGTGTGTTACTGATGTGATAGTATGTATAGTACATGAGGATGACTATGCCATAGTCAGCTTACTGCCATACAGCATGTATCAGACAACAGGTATCTGTCTGTATGATACCCTTGTGTAGGATATGCGTCCCATCCAGGGAATGCATTGTAGGCCAATCCATGCATTCCCAGATTTGGATGGACACATCCCTAGTGTGTCTGCATGTACCTAAGGGGGCTATATGACACACAGGTGTGGTCACAGTAATGGGTGGCGGTCATTACCACTGGTTAGTGTTATAGTGTAGCACCGGAAGGATCCAATTGACACTGGGTTCCCTACTACTGTGTGTCATTTGTCAGGACATCATCCAATGATTGCTTATAGTCATGCTGTTGAGGTTGTGTATACTACCAGACCGCAAATCATTGACAGATATTAACGGGATCACCCACAGCATAGTGTCAACACATGTCATGCACACGTCTACCCATGTTAGTACATAACTGTAGTAGAATGCATACTGTCCATTGAAAGATGCTATGAAATGTTAACAAAGTGTACAACAGGGTATGCCACAAGTCCCATGTGTCCACTATGCACGTACATCCGGACAGTGCGCACCCACCATGTTCACAGATGTACACTTGCTAATCTGTACTGCACACATCACACACGTATTGTCCACTCACTAACACATACTGGCAACACATCACACATCAGCCAAGTGGCACATGGGTGGATAATACATACTCAGACCTAACAGTGGTGTAAACAATGCTACATTGACAATCAGAGCTTTGATGCATAATGTCTGCTCAGATAAACCTACATGGATGTAGTTACACTTACTTGTTGACAACTTGCTATTATTGCTACACTGCTATAGTGTCACCCTGTGCATCAGCACCATGTTAGCCTGTCCCTCCATCAATAATGCAGATGACAGGAGGCGGCACAGGTATCATCATATGCACAGGGCGTTGTGTTGTTTGCCAGAGCCTGACATTGACCCATCCAATCGACATGTCTGTGTGTGTGTGTGTGTGTGTGTGTGTGTGTGTGTGTGTGTGTGTGTGTGTGTGTGTGTGTGTGTGTGTGTGTGTGTGTGTGTGTGTGTGTGTGTGTGTGTGTGTGTGTGTGTGTGTGTTTGTGTGTGAGGGACAATAGTACAGCATGGGCCAATGTTGATGTAATGTGTGTGTGTATGTGTGAGCCCTAGTTGTTTGCTTAATGTGTGCGTGTCTGCATGCACACAGCTCCACCATGTGGCTGCCATATACTGTGGTTTGTGGGACAGCCAAAGACCGTACCTGCTAGGCTGTACAGATCACTGTCTCTGGCCATGGACACAGTACCTGTGCCTGGCAGGGGTGCTACAGACAGTATCGGGTACCAATCCTGACTGGGTACTGTCATCAGAGGCAGAGGTATGATGACTGGACACATGTCCCTGCTGGGACTGGCCAGAGCCATGTGCATGTGGTCTACTGAGACGGTCAATGGACAGGCCAGCCCCAGCATTGCTGGGGCTTGTACTGCCACTATGGGAGCGGCTGTGAACTGTGGGCCGTCCGCGACCACTGTCAGCTGTTGCTGGCATGCGTCCGCATCGACGTCGCAACTGTCCCGCACGGTCCTGGCTCAAAGAAGACATGTTGTGGAGGGCATCTATTGTCTCCCCCCAACATCTATCAATGACCTCGGTGTAAGTCCGGATGGCACCGGCAAGGTCACGGATGCTGTCATTGATAGCAGTGTAATGTGCCCTCTGCGTCCTAAGACCCTGCCTGGTGTACCGTTCCAAATGTGCCTGAGCCTGCATTACAGCCCAGAACATAGTGGTCATCGTAAGACCTGTGAGGGCATGCCTGCCAGGGGCCATACGACCAGTGGTGCTCCCCTGAGAACCCCTGGACCTCTGCCTATATGGTACCATTCTGGGTCTACAGCTATGGATGCTGTGAGAGGATGCAAGTGCCATGGGTACCACACTCTCCTGGTCAATGCCAACTGTATGCTGTCTCTCGCCTATGGCCATTAGTGGTGAGGGATGTAATGCCAGTATGAGTGTGCGTATAGATGGGGTTGAACTCTGTGTACTGTCGATTGGCGGACCAGCGACAGACCCTGTCAAATCTCCCTGTGCCAAAATACATGTGTCATCATCACCACTATCCATGGCAGTGGCTTCAGGTTGCCTGCTGCTTTCACCAACCACTAACTCAGCACCTGTGAGAGGAAGACAGGAAACACACTTTACGGTCTGCACATGCACACATGCACACATGCACACAGGAACACATGCACACTCCTCACTACAGCAGATATACACACACAACAGCAATCCAAAACATACTTAATAGTGGTTGAAGGTGGGTGACAGTATCACAAGGCAAACAGTCACGTCACATGTGTCAGCATGCAGAATAAGTGTTGATCAGGTCCATGCAGTGTGAGTGTAGACAGCCATAGTTAATAACAGTGTACATGGCTGTGGTGCATGCGTGTACATGTTCAGTGATTGTCTACACCCTGGAACACAATGTGTACAAGGACACAGCATTTTTGTGCAAGTATTATAAGCTCTGCAATGTCCTGTACACCATCACTCACAGGTATACATACCATGGCTGCATGTGTTATCTGTGTGTCACATGGATTTCCATGTCTGATTGCAGTGTCTGTGTCTGTAGCAGATAATTGTGGACACAGGTGTAGCACATGCATGCTATGTACACACACGGGATGAGTGGTGCATGTGTACATGATGGAATACCAATCCTGAGCATGGCCATTGTAACTGTATGGGGTGTAGTACCATTAGCCATCATCATCATGCATCATGTGGTCACTCAAGGCCACTAAAGTGTGCTAGACCACTGCCTAGCATGCTGTACCTGAACCCCAGTGCCGTGGCTAAGTTCACAATTACACAGCCACGTTGCACAAGAGTGTGTGAGGTGCCCAAATAGGGAGCATTGCCTAACATGACTGTGTTATGTGTTGAAGAGTGTTGCACAGCCCCATGCTAGGCCCCTACCCCTCAGGTATAATATGTGTGGTGTGTGGATGACATGTGGGATACTGAAGTGTGACCTGGCAGCGGGTGTCGGGTTACAACATGTCTAGCATGTTGAGGTGTACTGCGTATGACAAACGTGTTATGTTGTGTACATGTGTGTCAACTATGCCTATCCAATGTGCAGTACAGTGTTGCCACATTTGTGTCTGATGCTCTGTGCATTGCATGTGATTGAGGCAGCTACTGACTTTACTGAGATGTTTAACGTCTCACAGCAAACATGCACAGCATACATTATGCATAAAAATGAAAATAAACGCCGCTGAGCAAAACAATGGAGGATAGCTGTCACATAAATCTCCAGAATCCAGTAATCAATAAAGCCAATAATCCAGAAGCAGGCAAAACTTATAGATAGGCAGGTTTATTTGTAAAAAACAGGTGAGCGCTTTCGCAATAGCTTCTTCAGACCTAAACACATAGAACATCAGAAAACACTGCTTTAAAAACCAAAAATGGCGCCAAAATCCTGTTCACTTTTTAAAGGCATATAGCTCATTAAAAACATCATATAAAAATATCTATTGACTGCTAATAAACAGCATATAAGTGCTTATAAATAAAACTATTTATACAAACAACCATCATTAAAAGGAATAAGAAAAAAATAAGAAAAAAAAATATATATATACAAGAATATGACAATATACATAACATTCAAAACACATCTATACATATACAATAGGTCAAAAAGAACCTATCAACCACAGTATAAGATTCTAAGCCTCTTAACATTTCTTGGCTATCAGCCTCCTGGATTTTAACAAAGGACGTAGGGGAACCCTTCCATTAAGACCTGGGGTGGTATCAGCCCTAAACTTAATAATCCAATGGATTTCCCTGGTCTCTGTGTAATTGCTAATGTCCCCTCTTCTATATGTTCTTGAGATCTGTTCCAAAATTCGAAACTTAAATTGGTGCTCTGTACCTTCATCATTCGTATGTTTGGACAGTGCATTGTGTGGAGTACCCTTCCTCGTATGGTACACATGCTCACGAATCCTATCCCTTAATGTCCGATTGGTCTTGCCTACGTAGTAGGCTGGACATGCTACACAGCAGGCTAGATAGACAACATCTCTGGACATACAATTACCTCTCGTTCTAATGTGGTAAATGCCAGAGCCATAGGGATAGTGAAAGATAGGATCAGTCGCTATATATGAACAGAAGTTGCACTTATCACATGTGGTCATGTAGGGACCCGATGAAACAGAGGAATCATGGCAAATCCTCGGGTAACAAAGCAAGCTTTTTAAATTCTTTTTATTACGATAAACAAACCTAGGTCGAACACCTGTGAGACTCTTAATAGTTGGGTCCACTGATAAAACATGCCAATGCTTAGAGAAAATATCTTTAAGTGCACCAACATCCCTAGTATAAAAAATAGGAAAAGCAATTCCATCATCCAAATAAGATCTACTGTTATTGCTATCCATACCATTCCCTACTTCTCCTGTGTATATTTCAATGGCACCATCTGAAAAATATGGTTTCGCTCTGTCTGTCCTTAGATGTTGAATATCTCCCATCCCTGTGGAGATGTCCAATTGGTTGTAACCACGTTCCATTAGCTTACTGCTGAGGTCTCCTAATTCAGTTACCAGGTGAGAGTCTAGGGGTGTGTATCTAGACATCCACATAGATTGTCCCTTCACTATATTCTTGTATACAAGGGATAGGATTCGTGAGCATGTGTACCATACGAGGAAGGGTACTCCACACAATGCACTGTCCAAACATACGAATGATGAAGGTACAGAGCACCAATTTAAGTTTCGAATTTTGGAACAGATCTCAAGAACATATAGAAGAGGGGACATTAGCAATTACACAGAGACCAGGGAAATCCATTGGATTATTAAGTTTAGGGCTGATACCACCCCAGGTCTTAATGGAAGGGTTCCCCTACGTCCTTTGTTAAAATCCAGGAGGCTGATAGCCAAGAAATGTTAAGAGGCTTAGAATCTTATACTGTGGTTGATAGGTTCTTTTTGACCTATTGTATATGTATAGATGTGTTTTGAATGTTATGTATATTGTCATATTCTTGTATATATATATTTTTTTTCTTATTTTTTTCTTATTCCTTTTAATGATGGTTGTTTGTATAAATAGTTTTATTTATAAGCACTTATATGCTGTTTATTAGCAGTCAATAGATATTTTTATATGATGTTTTTAATGAGCTATATGCCTTTAAAAAGTGAACAGGATTTTGGCGCCATTTTTGGTTTTTAAAGCAGTGTTTTCTGATGTTCTATGTGTTTAGGTCTGAAGAAGCTATTGCGAAAGCGCTCACCTGTTTTTTACAAATAAACCTGCCTATCTATAAGTTTTGCCTGCTTCTGGATTATTGGCTTTATTGATTACTGGATTCTGGAGATTTATGTGACAGCTATCCTCCATTGTTTTGCTCAGCGGCGTTTATTTTCATTTTTATTTCTGTGCCTGGTTTCGTTGAGCATTCACTCTGCCGGCTCTTCTGATTTGTTACAGATACATTATGCATGGGTGTGTTATGTGTACATGGCCTACACCTCACCTATGACATGCACATTTCAATACCAATTTTAAAGTGATAACACACTCACCAGCATGTGTCGTCTGCCCTGCTGTCACACCAGAGGGACCTACAAGAATATGACAGTTTGTCAGTGGCCACAACTGTGGCATTGCTACTGTGAGTGTGCTAAACTACAGTAGAACAACAGGCATAGGTGTACAGATACTATTCACAATATCAGTATTGCACACAATAGGCAGCACAACTGCTAAACACAGTACACATCTCACATATGCATAATCTAACAATACAGGTAACAGTAGTCTTCAGCTAGGGCATGCTACCTGCATGCTCCATGTCACCATGCTGGGTGGCTCCAGCCTCCATGATGACACATGTGTGATGTTGTTGCTGCTGTAGGCCAGGAGCCACCACACTTAGGAGCAGTTCCTCCACTCTGGCGAGGGGGGGATGTATGGCCATCCCACCACCTGTGGCAAGCTGTTGTCTATGGATATCAGACGCACACTGCCAGACATGTCTAATTAAATCACTGCAGTGATGGCGTACCTGCTCATATGTCTGGTTATGCATGCCTATGTAATTTACCCGACGGACAAGATCTTGCCACAGTGCAGTACACTCCTGCTGGTGCTGGCTGGCCCTGGAAAACAGCAGGGTATAGTGCTGAACCAGGCTGTGGTGGAATTCCTGTTCCTCTGCGGCTGTGTAGGAGGGATTCATTTGATGAGCCATAAGCCTGGAAGACAAGTAAATGATATATGTGAACAAGTCATGTGGCACACTTAATATTATACAGTACAGATATCAGTTAACTGCCATATATAGCATCTGTTTGTCTGTCAGAGGATACACACATTCAATGCCACATATCAGTACTCAGCCCACAACTGGTTGACAGTGCCTGCCACACGCCATATAACAAACCAGTATACACCAGTACTTGGCACAGTGTTTGGAATCCAATGCACAGCTTTGCCACGGGGGGACATATCAAGCTAATGCATGAAGAAATATGTCATCCATTGCAATGAATGTGAAGTACAGTTACAGTATGACCAGTAACCCACCCTAGTTGTTGATGCCATGCCCCTACCTAACATATGTGCACAGTTGTTAATATAGCTGGCATACTGCTGTAACAGAGTATACATGTTGCTAGGTACACACGCAAACCCTGCAACACACATGTGATTGTGGACATGGTACAGGCATCATTACACACACATCAGACATTCATACAACACACAAATGTATGCTGACACTGATGAACATTTCTTGTGTACCTTACAGTACTGTGTGCCCCTACTTACAGATACCTATGCCTGAGGAATGTAATCTGTGCAGACTACAGGAAACACACAAGACAGTGTTACCAGGGAATGTGAACATACACCATACTGTGCTGTTTAGGCCTACAGCTTCAGGTAGTACAACAGTGCAAATGTCAGCTGGATTCACCAGCAGTACCACTTACTGAGCATACATGTATTGCTTCAGCCTATGATGGGACACCACAGTCATACACAAGGAATTATGTCACAACATATGTCATCCTACTATGTCTGCATCCCAAACACTGACACATCTTTCTCTGGCCTCACACCTAGGACACAAACGACCATGACAGAAACAACCTCACACTAAGCTATCACACCGTTACAGACCTTGCACACATTCACTGTCACACTCATTCCACCTCACATAGCAGGTATTGCACTGAGTACATGTGTGTGTGCATTGTGTCATAGGTAGGTAATACGCTATTGGCCCTAGGGCCTACAGCAGCCTAGCCATATGCTACCCTGGCCTTTGACACACATGTAATTTGATTTCACTTGCTCCTGTCAACTGGATACACAGAGGTGATTCCCAGGGCGTGTTACCTATCCCACAGACAATCATCAGGAGTATGTATGACATCTGCTACTGAGGCGCCTTGTTTGTTAATGCTGTGTGGTTTACTCCAGAGTATGGCATATTTCCCAATAGGAGCCTATCCCTCCAGCATGTGCTGTTTAGTGAGGTGGCAGGGATTAGGGACCTAGGCCGTGTAGCCCGGTGGGATTGTGAGGTGTTGACATGGTGGTTGTCTGACTGCTATGGGTGTGACATACCTCTGTATATTCGGCAGAGGTAACCTCTGGGTGGCCAGTATGCAATGCACTGTAGCTGTGGTTATGTGAGTCAGTCTGCATAGGGTATGTGTTTGAGGGCAGTATTACTCTTTATGAGGTATATCTGTGGCCTTTCCACTTGCTGTAGTTGTCATGTGAGGTACATACCACATGGGGCATTGTGATGAGTACAGAGGAACACTGACCAATATTTCCATACATGACACATCGTTTGTGATGACACGTACCACGTAGACAGATTACAAGACTAGTATGGCACTGTGAATATCATAGGGGAGGCTACTGTCCACCTGTGTCCCATGTTCCCTTCTGACACCTTCAGTGTTAGGCAGGCAACCACCTATCTGGTAGTTAGTGGGTAAAGTGTTTTGGTATGGGGTATGGCACTGCAGTATCAACACTGGTGTTCAGTCCATGCCTTGGTCACCAGGCACCTGTTGCAATACGTCTGACCCCATGTCTCCCTCTCTCACTATATATACATATATATATATATATATATATATATATATATATATATATATATATATATATATATAAATGGTTCCCCTTGACTTGATCGACACACCAAAGCACCGACGCTCAGAAGACCGACTCCAGAAGACCGACGAGACAGATGATCGACAAGATGAAATCCCGACAGCCGAAACACCGACATGGGCAACGTGTGAGCGCGACTCGGTAAGTGTGCGATAGTGAGGGATTTAGCATTAGGGAGCAGACAGGTAAATGTGAGATAGTGAGGGATTTAGGGTTAGGGTGCGGGAAAGGTGCGTGTGTGGTAGTGTTGGACTTAGGGTGCGGGTAAGGTAAGTGTGCGATAGTGACAGAGTTTAGGTTTAAGGACTGGTTAAGTGAGTTAGGGTTAGGGTGCGGGTAGGGTAAGTGTGCGATAGTGATGGATTTTAGGTTTAGTGGTGGGTTAAGTGAGTTAGGGTTAGGGTGAGGGTAGGGTAAGTGTGCGATAGTGACGGACTTTAGGTTTAGTGGCAGGTTAAGTGAGTTAAGGTTAGGGTGCAGGTAGGGTAAGTGTGCGGTAGTGTCGGACCTTAGGGTTAGGGTTTGGGTTACGGTTAGTGCATGTATAGTTGTGTGTAATGTGTAGTTTACATTTTGTGTGTCGGTGTTTTGGGTGTCGGTGTTATGGTGTTCGGTTTTGTGAGTTGTCGGTTTTGTGCGTTTTCGGTCTTTTGGTGTCGGTGTTTTGGGTGTTGGCTTTGTGGCGTGTCGGTGTTGTGATAGGGTTCCATATGAATATATATATGCAGATATATATATATATATATATATATATACATATCTATATATATCCATATATATCCGTATATATCTGTATATATCTCTATATATATCTATATATGTATATATCTATATATGTATATATCTATATATCTACATATCTATATATGTATATATATCTATATATGTATATATCTATATATCTACATATCTATATATGTATATATATATATATATATATATATATATATATCTATGTATATGTATATATATATATATATATATATATATATGTATATATATATATATATATATATATATATATATATATATATATATATATATATATATATATATAGATAGATATAGATATATATATATAGATAGATATAGATATATATACATATACATAAAAAAACAAAAAAAACTCAGAAGCAAATCCAGGCAACACAAAATGCACTCAACCACAGGTATTTCGCGCTTTCATCCACTTAATTTAATTGTGAACTTCTTCAGAAAAAACAGACACATCCACCCAAGTTCCCTTAAATACAAGTAAAAAGGAAATAACATCACAATAAACTTACTTCTTATTATAAAATGAATTTCTATCTATAAAAATATATAAGTAAAATGCACATTGTTATTATATATGCTATATATTATTTTGAAACACTTTACTTAAAAAATTAATATTAATTTTTCAAAAAGTATGTGTGTATAAATGTATACATATATTCTTATATTTTAACACAAAATTACTATTTCTTAAAAATAAAATCGTGAATCATAGACATAAAGTGCATATGCATAAATCATCCTATATTCTATAAATATTTGCTTAAATAACTTATGGAATATTTAACTAAAATATATTAGCATACTTATCTAATAGACAAAAACATTTCAAATTAATGGACTCATTTAAACCCGGTAACTTATCTGCAGCTAAACAAAGCTGCCATAATGTTTCTTTGCATTTCAAGATGTTATTCAAATCCCCTCCAAAAGGCACTTCATTTACTTTTTCAATTACTGAGAATTCAAATTTTTTTTAAATTTGGACAATCAACTGCATGTTTAGCTAGTGAATTTAACATATCCTTGTTTTTAATAGCTAAATTGTGTTCGTATATTCTACGCTTCAAACTTTGCTTAATTTTTCCTATGTAAAAATGTTCACATGATGCACAACATGCAATATAAACCACATATTCAGAATTACAGTTGAAATATCCTTTAGGCCATATTGTGTAATTTAAGCAATGTATAGATACAAACAAACTATTGCTTATAAATCTGCATTGTTTGCAGTTTTGACATGCAAATGTTCCTTTTTTTCTAACAATTCTACTGCTGACTTGATGTACTTTGTTGTCTGTTTCTAGCATACATTTTATATTAACCACCCTTTTGTAAGTAAACTTAGGTACTAATCCTGTTTTCATTACTAGTTCTTTGTTTCCAAGTAAAATTTTCCAATTACTTTGGATAATTTCCTTTATATACCCAATTTTATTTACTATAGGTAGTGGGAATGAAATGTTGTAATTGGTATTTGTCTCTGTTGCCACTGGAACTGAACTTATGCAAACATCTTTAGCCATAAGAATAGGTTTGCCTATCCCTTGTCTCAAAGTTATAACTTCACGCTCTATATTCTTTAGCCAATCTACCTCGTACCCCCTGTGTAAAAATAGGGATCTGAGGAATGCGATTTCATCTAAAAAGATAGCCTCATCAGTTGTCAACCTACTTAAACAGATGATCTGACCTTTTACCACCCATTTCTTCATGTGTGGTGGGCGCAAACTTTCTTTATGTAAATATTGATTTGCAAAAATTTCCTTTCTAAATATTTTGCTTTGAAATGTATTATCCTCCTTATTCATACTAAGTTCTACATCTAAATAAGAAATAGTCTCACCAAACCCACTAATCTTGAATTCAAGAAAATTGGTGGTGTTGTTTATGTCTTTAACCATACTTTCAAATTCATCTTGTGTACCACTCCACAGGAAAAACAAATCATCAATGAACCTAAAATAAGCTTGCACCTTCCTGAAATACATATGTTTTACCAAAAACTGTAGTTCCCAATTTGCCATCACTAAATTGGCAAATGCTGGTGCCACCCTGGCACCCATGGCCACTCCGGAAATTTGCTGGTATATATTTTTATCAAACTTGAAAAAGTTGTTCTCTAGAACTAGTTCCATTAAACTACAGATGGTGTGTATCTTGCTATTACCAAAGTCTGCATTTCCAGTTAGATATTCTCTCAGATAATCTAACCCCTCCTGTTGCTTAATGGAAGTATATAAACATTTCACATCTAATGTACCAAAGGTGGTGTACTCTAAACTGATGTTTAAATCTCTTAACTTTTCGAAAAGATGCCAAGAATCTCTAATATAAAACCTTGATTGTTGCACAATCGGATTCAAAACATGATCCAGCCAGATGGAAATGTTTTCCATTTTAGAATGTTTGGCTGAAACAATCGGCCTAAAGGGTGGATTTGGTTGGTTGGCTTGAATTTTGGGAATACCAAAAAAACTAGCTAATTTAGGATACTCAGTCGAAAAATATTCATAAGTGCCATAATCCAATTCACCCTGGCTAAGCATATCAAACAAAACTACATTTACTTTGTGAAAGCTTTTTCTAACTTCCTTTATGTTGACTTTTTTACATGTACTACTATCTTCCAACATTTCCAATAAAGATGAAGTGTATTGATGTGTATTCATAATCACTATTTTTCCCCCTTTGTCTGCCTTCATCGTTCTAACATTGTGATTATTACACAAATCTTTTAAAGCCATTTTTTCTCCCTGACTTAGATTATCAACACACTTTGGAGAAATAATCTTTCTAAAGTCATTCTCACATAAACTCTGGAAAACTTGCAAAGTAGTGTGTAAGGGAGGGTTGAAAGTGCTAGGTTTCTTGGGTGTGTGTTGAAACACCCTAATATCCGATGTTTCTATAACATCTTGCATGATATAACTTAGATTTAATTTTCTCAAATATAACCTAAAGTCTATCAATAATTTCCCTATCTTCATTTTGTTAGAAGGTATGAAAGAAAAACCTTTTTTTAACAAACTTAAAGTATCCTCAGTTAAAACCATGTCAGACAGGTTAACAATACTGATATCATATTGTTCTATTGTCCTTGTGGAATTTGGAATAACACACACATCATTTAATTTCAGTGTTTCCTGTGATTCTGATTCTTCCCTTTCCTTTTCCCTTTTCCTTTGTATTGGGTGGTATTGTACCACCTGTAAGTCTGTTTGTTTCTTACATTGTCCTTGGGAAAAAGAGCTTGATTGTTATTGCCACAAACAACTGCTTGAACATAATTCCCTGGACTGTTGTTCGAGCCATCTTTGTTGATATGTTCCCTTCCAGATGTTGTCTCACCTCCAGTACCATTAATTATACCCTCACCAGTATTGTCTTTATACCTGTTATTTTCTCCCAACTGAGAACCAACTGTCTCTTGACCATGTGTGAGTACATCTTTACCGGATACCACATTAATCTTGGAACTCTTGGAATTCACTTCAGTTCCTTGTTCATACATCACCCTATCTTGGGAAATGTAGGCTTGCTTGTTCGCATAAGCCAAAATGTCTCTTCTCAATTTTGACTGTTTTCTAGCCACTATTGTAGCCCGATGTCTATCAGCCTTCACCTCGACACTATTGTACAGTACTACGTGATCCAAAAAACAGCCATAGTTTTTAATCTTAGTATCAAGTTCTTTGATGTTTTTTTTCAGTGTTAATAGCTCTTTCTGGTAATGGGCATTTAACAAACCCATCATGGTGACGCCATTATTGTTATATAGCTCTATTAACAATTCACAGAGCTCGTCATCCACTTTGACACAATTAGGAAATTTAGCTGTCCGTAAGCCCTGTGGTACTAATTTCCTATTTATGCACTCCTCTAAGTACATAACTTCTAATTCTAGAGTAACATGCCTCGATACAAGTTTCTCAAGTTCAAATATAGATCTTTTACAATTAACGCCATCCATATGGCTGCTTTCTGTATTACACTTACTTGTTGTATTGTCCAAATTGCTCGCTTGTATTGCATAGAAAGGATTCTCTAGGGATTTATAAATATAGTCCCAAACATTGGATTCTTTGGCGTTTGATAATCCGCCACCAACCTGCTCGACCACTCCATTGCAACTGTTTCCTTTTTCTATCGCGTCATTTCCTTTTTGTGTTGCCTGGATTTGCTTCTGAGTTTTTTTTGTTTTTTTACGTTTTTGAGTTTACAGTTCGTATATACATATACATATATCATTTTATATATATATATATATATATATATATATATATATATATATATATATATATATATATATACACACATATATATATATATATATATATATATATCTACATATGTATATATCTATATATATATATATATATATATATATATATATATATATATATATATATTTACACATACTTGTAAACATCCATTGCTGTACATATACATGCACATATAGGCACATACTGCCCACATTTCATGGTGGGAATATCAATTATGAAACAGTTGTGAGACATACAATTATGTAATAATATTGCACAGTGTTGTGCAGAATGCATTTCGCTGTCCTCAGGCCATATAGCTGTAGCAGACCTCACTGGCTGTAACTCAGTCCCACAGCATTTAACCACCACATGACATATACCTGCACTGCTTGCTGCTTTCAATGCCACACACTACAACCTACATAGATATGTGCACATAGCAGCCTTCAAATACATATATATGTCCAGCCTTCACTAACAGTTGCAGTATGTCCCTTGCCCTATGCACATCTGCATATACATATAGATATGGACTGCTACCACATATGGAGGGTTCACAGTATGTAGAGTACCCTTCAGACACATCATTCAGATGCCAGCAAATACATCGCTGTTACATACCTTACATTTGTATTTCTCACCTCTGCCTGTTGTACCTGTTGACGTTTTATTTATTTATTTATTTATTTTTGTTGATGTCTCCAACTGCCTCTGTTTGTTTTTTTTTTTTTGTTGTTGTTGGTGTCTCCAACTGCCTTTGTTTGTTTTTTTTTTTTTTTTGGTTGGTGTCTCCAACTGCCTCTGTTTGTTTTTTTTTTTTTTTGGTTGGTGTCGCCAACTGCCTCTGTTTCTTTGTTTGATTGTCTGTCTGTCTCTCTCGCTCTCTCTCTCTCTCTCTCCCTCCAGTTGCTGCAATGATATTATTGCATGTGTGGGCAGCAAGTATAGGCTGCTTTTGTAGGTATCTGCACATGTGCATGTGATGGCCTCTGCACCAATTAGTGTTCATTTAGTAATTACATGCAGCCTGCTGTGTGGTAATTGCAGTTCTCACTGTGATTTCAGGACACTGCTATAAAATGATAGGTTAGGTAGGCGTAGGCCTTTCATTTTTGCAAGGTGGGGACCATGCTTGTTTGCTGTGGACACTGTTGTGTCAGTCAGAAGGTTGGTATATGTATCATATCTGAAGCTGGGTTGTAGCCAGTGAAATGCATGTTGTACTGAAACCTGACTGTTGCTTCTTCCAGTACACTCTTCTCAGTGTGTAAGTTTACTCACACCTCCTAATGCTAACACTGGATACATGGGAGTATGTACTTTCTTTTGGAATTAGGGAATTAACTGGCATTCAACAGTAGTTATTGCAATGTATTCCTATGGCTTTCCTATTTTCCCTTTACATTCACTCCTTGTCATACAGAGTGGCTAAGGCACTTTTAAGCAGCTGTAAGCGGGTTTGCGCGGGTTTGCTATATCTAGGAAATGCATAACCAGAAGGTGGAATTCAAATACACCCCTTACCTTGGAAGAATTCTATACTTTACTGAAGACAACTGCATCAATGGAAATAAATATCAAAGAACTACAAATTTATCCCAGGCCATTGGTAAATAATCCTTGGAAGAAAGTTATATATTTGTTGGACACTCTGCAATAATCAATATTGCATCTCTGATAACTGATCTGTTAATTCTATATTTAATAACGTACAGTGTATATAATTGAAAGTCAAGCTATTGTAAATATTGTATATAGTTATTCAAAATGATATTTAAAAACATTATGTAAACGTTATGTTAATTGAAAATAAAAAAAATGTGGGAAAAATTATAAAAAAATAAAAAAATAAATTTCTGTACAGGCACATCAGTTACTGCACTCAGCAGAGCTATCAGATTCAACAAGCAAATAAAGTCAGTTTTGATTTACTCAAAAAAAAAGAAAAGAAAGTTTAGAAAATAAATCGTATATGCAGTAGCAGATGTATTATAACATGAAGAAAGGTCTACTAGTAAATAAAAGGAGTTGTATGAATACATGATTCATAAGTTATAAAATATAATAAAACCACAAGTTAAAATGACAACAAAGAGAAAAGTAAAAGTACTAATAGAAGCAACATTATTTAGAAATATTAAATATGAACATAACTTGACATTTAATTTTGAGTCATATTTGCAAAGAACACAAAATAGCCCGTATACAATTCAGGCAAACTATTGCTAATAAAAGAATGTATTCATTTGAAAAAAAAGAAGGTGAGCTATAGAAAGGAAGATGAAAAGAAAGAAAAAAGAGGAAAACAAAGTAATATTCAGTATCAAATAGAATTTGTCTGGCCTAAATCACAAACTAATTATAAGAGGAGAAATAGGGGAATTAAAAAGAGAGTGGAGTAAATTAGACCTGATTTAGCTGGTTAGAGCAGTTACTAGGTTTAGCCACAAAAATCTAGCACTATTAAGAATTGCATGGGATCTTGGAGTCTTAGATTCCTCTAAGTTTTGGGTAGTGTGTCCTATGAACAGTTTAACTTTCTGGGGCAGCCATCTGAGCAGCACTGTTTTGGAAAGACAGTGAAGGGGCTTCCACTCAAAGGCAATATAAGCCATAACAACTGTAGAAACATGTTATAGCCACAACATTCAACAACCCTTCCTGCTGTCCATTAGATAAGGTACCCCTGCTCATAAGACTTCTTGATACAAGCAAGAGAAGTGCCCTTAAAAATAAATGATTAATCCACTCAACAACTTGAACCCTCAATGTAAAAACAGTAAGACAGTCCCAAAATGTATGTGAGGCATTAGGGGTGGAACAGCCACACCACAGGCAATTCTCATCTGCTTTTATGCCTTTGGAAATGCCAAAAAACTGCATCGCGGTAGCCTTAGTGAATTAAAAAAAATAGTTTCTCATAAACATAAGGGACATGCCTAAGTATTTTAACATCTTAAAGAAAAATATTTAAATATTGTTTAGGATGAGTAATTCCCATCAAAGAAAGTCAGGATTAAACTGAAGATATAACATTATCCTTTACTGAGGAGAAAAATATGAATCAATCATTAATGCTTTATAACATCCTGTTGGTGTCCTTGTTGGGGGTTGTAATGGTTTCAGGTTTGAAAATTAGGGAGTGAGCATGTAAGTAGGAGAATATGAGCATGAAAAGAGATTTATAAGGCATCCGGTGTAGATGCAAGAATTTCCAAAATTATGATTTGGGTAGCTGCCACAAATGGTATAAATTCTTTAAAGTGTTAAGGAATTATTTAGCATTAGTTTCAGTGAGAAGATACCCTTAGAAGACAATTCTTCATCTAATAGTGATACTCCATTTATGAGAAGGTACATATTTCCCCAGTGATGTACAGCAGAGCTCCAAATTTCCAACTATGCTAGGATTTTTAGTAGAGATTTTAGGGTGCCATGAATCATTGATATGGTATGCCTTAGTTTCAAAACTTTGGGGAGGGATCAGGAATACTAACATAACCCTTATGGTGAGGCAGAGTATAAAACTTTGCTCTCATTTAGTGCTCACCTGGAGAATTTATTATTATTAATAGAGAAAAAGTGAAATAGTGTAAAAGTTGTCATAAGAGAAAAGAAAAAAAGTTGTCATAAAAGAAGTAATTATTGTGGGAAGAAATATCCAGGGAATTGTTATGGCTAGGCTTCCATAGGCCCTATGGCCGATAGCATAGTACCAACCTATGAACCTATATACAAACTCCAAACTTGGAATCTTACACCATGAAACAAATAAGGACTGTCCTTATCTCTTGATCAACTCTTTTCCTTTTGTTTCCTCAGACAAACGAATCCAAAAGGGAACCAATATTCTTTATAAAGGGGAGTGACTGTGGGGTGGGAATATAACAGAATATGTAAAACAGCAAGAGAAATAAACATTTATGAGCTGAAATACAGCCCAATAATGATGAATGCAAATTAAACTACGTGTTGACCAATAAAACAGATTTGTCCCATATGTGATGCCCAGCCAGTATCCCAATAGTGCCACCAATAAATGTGATGCCTGGCCAATATCCCACCAGACTGCCAGCAATAATGTGATATCCCCCACTTAAAACCCAGATCAGTAATTAAGGAGCCTCAATCCTCACCACTGACTCCAGTGTGAGAGCTTCATGGAAAACACCTGAGCACAGAGCACACAAGAGTAAAATTCCACAATTTCCCTAAAGACTACAGCAGGAACATGCTGTATTTCCTGGGACTGGACTATATACCTCTGTCCACCCCAAATGTATTCCCTTATTATACACTTCAGAGCAATGTGTTGTAGTTTAAGACCTCTAACTCACACTCAAAATAAATTAAAATCTCACACACTCAAACACTTATGGGAAGCTGACACAGATTTCCAGCTGTTTTCCCTCATCAATACAAATGGTAAACATTGCCACCAGAATCAGACAAGTCTACACACCCTTCAAAGGGTATTCAGCTATTAAAAGTTAAATATCAAAATAAATGATAACTATGACCAGAAGCAGCCAGACATTCAAGGTGACCCAGGGAGTATAAAACAGGTATAAACATTATCTAATCTCCAAAGAATATACTGATTGTCCAGCCACAATGTAAAGTAAAGAAAAACATTTAATAATAAGTAAAATGATTACAAGAATATAAATCAATAATTTTCAATAAACACCAGAATTCAATCACCAGACATATAAAATTAAATTGTAGGATAGAAATCTATTGTCTTAGAAAAACTCTAAATAACTAAACTTCCTAATCTAACTAAAGAATACTGTCCCCATTGTTAAAACATAACAGCAAGGCAAAGGCAGGCTTAGAGTTGTTGATGAGTCCTCTTTCATGGGGATCTACTGCACAGCACAGTAACTGACTGCAACTCTTAACTAACTGCTACAACTGACTTCAGCAGTCTCTTGTATAGCCCAGGTTAGCATTCTCAACTGTCTTTTTTTTAAATAACAATCAGCTGTTTGAAAAACATTTTTTTCCTGTCAGTCATCTGTTCAAATAATCACCTAGCAACCAGGAACATTCTAATGGCATCACGTACTGATCAGCTAATTCTCCACAGACAGTTTGTACTTTAGAATCTCCCTCACAGGCATGTGTAATTAGAAATGTATCAAAACACTGACAGATTCTTAAAACATTTTATATAAACAGGGAAATACTCAACATTTTAAAAACGTATTTATATGTTCACAATTAGACATGCTGGCATACTAGCTGATTTTAGAATATACACAAATCTCCTGCCAGGCATGCTAATGCAGATGACAGTGTTTTTATTTTCTTTACACCATATATCTCTCAAGTAAATCTGAAGAATGTTTTGCTTGTCAGAGTGAAGCTTAATACCCAAGTAACAAGAAAGTGACTTGTCCCATTTAAATGGAAAATGTATCTGAGCTATAAAAAGTATATTCATTACTGGATTAGCTGAATACAATTTAATTTTAAGATTATTCACTTTTAAACCACAGCTGGTACCAAAATCTCCTAATAGCTCAATTATGGCTGGTAAATCTTCAATGGGCTCATCAGTGGAAGTCACACAGTCATCCACAAACAGTAAAGCTATTGAGTGAATATCATGCAAAGACCAAACTGAAAGTTTAGAGGAGTTGCTCAGTAATATATTTAAGGGTTCAATAGCAAGCAAAAATAAAGCTGGCAACAATGCACATCCTTGACCAGTGCCTTGAGAATAGGAAAAGATCAGAAAGGAAACCACTGCTTAACAGGCAAGCTTACAGGGACTGATATAAGGCCTGCATTGACTTCATGAATTCCTGTGGAAAACCCACAAAATATAAAACAGCCCACATACAAAATCTATTGTAAGGAATCAAAGACATTTTCAAAGACAACGAGCAGACCAACAGCTGTCCTTGAAACACAATTAAGGCCTCGAAAATAAAGCAACTGGTAATGTACATAAGCCTCGAGGCTTCTTCCCTGAACAAAAGCAGCTTGAAAGTCAAGAATAAGACTGGGGAGAATGAATTTAATCTTTCTGCCTGTATTTTAGCATAAATTTTAACATTGTTATTAATTAGTGAGATTGGGTGATAGTTAAATGGGAAGGTGGGACCTTTTCCCATTTTGGGAAGGGCTGTTATATTTGAAAATGCGGAGGAATTATTCATAACTTTAGAGTTTTGAAAAAAAGCAAAAGAGGTCTCTTAATACAGAAGAAATAGGATATTTGTGATGAAAATAATGCAAAGCATTAAGGATGTCTGGGTCTGAGCCTTTGCCTCTGGGGATTGATGATAAGGCCCAGTATACCACATATAATTCCAGGAAACCTCTTTGTTTACTAAAGAGTTGAGAAGGGTTAGCTTTCCTGAGAAAACCAAAGACAGCTTTCTCATCATGTAAATTAAGAGTAGAGCTGGACCCCTCTGTACAACTCCTGGAAATAATTAACAATTATTTTATTAATTCCTGAGGGAGATGATACTAAATCTCCTTTTAGAGGATATTTGGCCTCAAAAATCACAGTCTTCAGCAATATTTAAGCTTAACAGCCATTAATCTTCCATGTGTGTTACCCTCAGCCCAGCCTTGTGAAGCAGCACACCCCAATAATAACTCTGCCCTTTGTTTTAATGTAGTCCTGAGCTCCTGATGAGCTTGTTTGTAGTCCCCTAAGGTCTTAGAGTGTTTAAATTTCTACTGCTTAAACCTGTTCCACAAGTCGATACTCTGACTTCTAAGGTGTTAGTTTTATACTTATATTGACACAACAGAGTTTTTTAATTTCTAATTTTAAAGATTCACACAAAACCATAATTGGTGTGCTACAACGGGGTTAAATGCTATACAATCCAGGGACCCATTTTATAATATCAGAAACAAATTGTTTCTTTTTTTAATTAATATATCCATTCTCCATCTGCATTGTTCTAGCACAGACAGAGATACAGCTTCATGATCTGTAACAGGAGCGGGAATTATTTGAATACCATCAAGAGTTCATTAATGAAGCAGAAATGACGTAATAATCAATTCTACTATCATAATTACTTAAAGGAGAATTTTAAATGAACACTGTAGCTACAGGGTTGAAGACACTCCAAATATGTACCAAACCTAAATGTGTACATGCTTCTTGAATAATACTTTGTGCACCAACATACCTTTCACTGGATGGGTGAGTTCTATCCCTGACTGAGTTAGAGAAACATTGAAATTCCCCACTATTATCAATGCTTTCAGTAAGAGATTCAACAGAAAAAAAAAAATCAGAAAAGAAAGAGGAGTCACCTTTGTCAGGACTATTCAATTAATAATCTAGCAACCAAAGAACCTCTGTGGAAGAAAACACCAAAAATCCATTTACCCTGCTTATCTGCAAGTTGTTGTACTAATTGCCAGTTAAGGGAAGTTTTAACTCCCAGTAAAATGGCTTCCTTGGATATAGAATTTAAAATGAAAATAAGAAATACCTACTTACGTGTGTGCATGTGTGTGTGTGTGTGTGTGTGTGTGTGTGTGTGTGTGTGTGTGTGTGTGTGTGTGTGTGTGCGTGTGTGTGTGTGTGTGTGTGTGTGTTGAGTTCATGCATTACAAAATGTCAATCACACAGAAGTCAGTTGTTTTAGTGAGTTTAATATTGAATGTGCAGTATTCTGACTGCACAAGTGACTGTAGTATTACAATTGAATAGTTGTGTGGATATATTTTGCTGACATGGCTTAAGAGGGGTGGTTGATCCCCTGCACAAACCCCTTCTTTTCTCTTTTGTTTTGAGCAGTGTCATTGCATGTTATGTTTTAGTTTATATTTCTGTAGCCAATATTTTGTTCTTTTAAGATCCTGTGAGTTGGGTGTATTTGTTTTTCTCAGTTTCAAGAGGTTTGATGTGTTTGTGTTTCAAGGTTACCTTATATAATCAAGCATTTTGCTTATTTTCATCTCATTACCATTGAGTATAATGAGATGATTCATCGTATACATGCTTTTGAAGAAAAGCTGATGATGCAGAAAACGTGCAAATTGTTAAGAGACCTTAATGACTTTAAAACTCAACAGATATTTTCCTGGCCAAAAAAACAGATGAATGAACCAGTCGTGTTGACCAATACTGTGGCTACAAGTCATGTAGCCACACCCTCTGGTTTAAGTAAGCCAAGTACATCATCTTATGGGTTACAGCAGTCTGGGGAATGGCTTAGAGGAGCTGCGGTGGTGGCTTCATCTTCTAATTATACTAAATGCAGTTCAGCAGTTACAGACCTTGATTCTTTTACCAACGAGAATGAGAATCCTGCAATAATTGATTCAGTATCTGTTGTAAGTGATAACTTAACTGATTTTAATAATATGTCTGAGTCTGAGCATACGCTAGCTACTAGTTTTTTAGAAACAGCTCGCATACATCTTCAGTTACCGATCAAGGTCCGGGAACAAATAAGATGAAGAAGCAGAACCCGTACTCCCATTCAGCGGACAGCACCTATGAATCAAAAAGGACATATCGATCTCCACAAGAAACAGAGTGCAAACAAGGTAGGTCTGGTCACTCGAAGTTGGGCTATAGTGACTTGAGTATTTGTAATGTAATTAATTTATCTGAAAGGGTATTTACCCCTATTGAATTGTCTGTTTTAAACAAAGGGTTGACTTTTATTCCAGCCATTGAAGGTAATATAAGTGAAGCCTTAACAGAGTTGACAATTTGCTCATAATGTTGATATTAAACTTTTATTTAAAAACAGTCCTGAAGATGTGAATACTAAAGTTTAGAGATCTAGTATGTTTATATCTGTGCATACCCCTACAGTCAAAGCTTTCTTAGAGATGTATGAATTAGAATTGTATGAATTGTTTTTCAGTAATAATACTGCTACAAAGTTTTTTAACCTGACAGCAGAAGAAAGAGATGCTCTAAAGAATTTATGTCTGTATGATGATATAATAATTAAATCTGCAGACAAGGGTGGTAAAGTTGTATTGTTGGGGGAAACTTTGTATAATATTTTAATGTTTGAATTATTATCTGATTCTCAAATATTTAAAGTGATTAATATTAGGGATGTGAACGGTTTCATTTATAAAGTTAAAGAATTTTTGTATAGTGCTATGATGGATGGAGATATCAGCCCCGATGAATATAACTATCTACATGTTATTCAACCTGTTATATCATTTATGTATGGGCTGCCAAAGTCGCATAAACATCTAACGTCCCCCTATGAAGCCTATAGTTGCTGGAGGTAAATGGGCTACTGTTGCTTTATCAAAATATTTAGAAGGCCAACTTAAGCCATTTTTAAAGTTTAGTCCTGCTTTTGTTAGGGACACTAATGTTTTTTTGCATTCTTTGAAACTTTGATCTGAGAATGGCAGTTTGAATGGTTTATTGCTGGCAACATTATATATTAAATCACTTTTTACTGTAATACCTAATGAGTTGGGTGTCCAGTATATTAGAGAGTTTTTGAACCTGCACAGTACTTTTACATCTTGTAAAATTGAATTTTTGTGCTCCATGCTGGAAATTGTTTTACAAAATAATGTTTTTTTTTATTTAATGATGAATATTATCATCAACAAGTTGGAGTAGCAATGGGTATGCCCGTTGCTAACACGTATACAAACTTGGTTTTAGCTAGATGGGAGGAAAATATGTTTTTGATACTATCAATCCTCCATCCTATAGGAACACTGATTTGATGTTTTATAAGCAATTTCTTGATGATATTTTTTTGAGAATTTGAATTTATTTGTTAACTACTGAATTTTTGGTGTTTGATTTGACTTAAGACAATTTAAAAATTATTTTTTTAGATATCACTGTTAGTCTGTCAGATGAATGCTTTGATACTATCTTTTAAGAAGAATGTGCAGGCTACAAGATATGTGCATTATCAGAGTATGCACCCAAATTATACTTTTAAAGGCACTGTTTATAGTTAATTTCTATGAGCCAGTAGATTTAACACCAAGGAAGTTTCATTTTTGCATGATTTAAAAGCTATGAATAAGGATTTTGAACAAAGAGGTTATAACTCTAAATTATTGGATGCAATGAAATGTTATTCTATTAACAGACGTATAGATATAGGGCATCCATATTTGAGATCTGATTTAGTAATTTCAGCCAATAGATCAAATGAGAGAAGATCTGTTAGGTATTTTATGAAATATAATAGGCATACGAAATGTATTAAACAGATTATTAGTAAATATTGGCCTATTCTTACCTCTAATAATGAAATTAAAGAGTTTATAGGTATTAAACCATTTTTTGCACATAGAAAAGAAAGAAATCTTAAACAACTATTATGTTACAAAGACATGCCTCGTTATAAAAAGTTATCGTTGAATATTAAAGGGACACATCCCTGTTATTATTGCAGTTATTGTGATGCTATTAATACTGATTTATTATTTGAACATCCCATTTCTGGTGCTAGTTTTGAATTTAGAACGTTTGCTGCCTGTCAAACAGAAAATGTAATTTACCTGGCTAATTGTGTTGCATGTCCCAATTTCTATATAGGCAAGATTAACTTGAAATTAAAGCAACAAATGTGTTCTCACTTCTCTGAGATTTGCAGAGAAGTTGTGAATAATGCCCTTTTTATACATATTCAATTAAAGGGTGATGCACATTCTTTTAAATTTCATGTAGTACAAGTTATAAAATTAGGCATAAGGGGTGGTGACATTAAACTTCAGACTGCACTTGCAGAATGCTAATGGAGAGATTATTTTCAGGCTTCTGTTTGTCCAGGACTAAATTTTCAAAATAATTTGAAACCTATTCTTAAATTTAAACATGACTGCATTAATTAGTTTTTTAGATTTTTTTATCTGACCAGGCTGTGTGTATCTGTATATTTTATTTGTCTTGTTTTTTAGAGCTTTTGTATGCATTGAGAAAGAGCTTTTGTTTGAAAGCTTTGCATTTTGTCTTATTAAAACCAAGCTTTGACATTGTATTCCTAGTTTTATTTCTGTTTTGTGCTTCCAGTTACCTAGGAATACTTTAGTTCCTATACGATATATTGTTCCTTGCAGATAGATATATAGATAGAGAGACAGACGGAGAGATTGACAGACAAAGAGACATAGTGGAAAATTAAAGAAGCTGAGACCACCAGTCTTATAATAAGTGTGATTTATTATAGATAATTGAAATTAAAAGCAGGTTCTTCCAAGCAAACAAAGCCTTGTGGTTTAGCCAAAAGGGTGGTGCTGTGGTAGTGTTGTCGCCTCACAGTTAGACGTTGCCCGTTCGATTCTCAGTTAGAGCGTCTTCTGTGTGGCGACATGAGTGAATGGGCATTCCTTCGCTGAAGGGTGTGCGTTAGGCCCGGCAAGCCAGTATGTAAAAATCTACTGCCAATCATTAGCGGATCGGAGTTCCGCTGTGGCGACCCCTAACCGGGAAAAGCCGAAAGACAAAAACAAACTCTAAGTAGATTTAACTCAGTCTTAGACTCAGACTTATACGCTTGGGAAAAAGGGAAAAAGTTTATGCTGGTAGTAGTGGCACTGTACTGGCAACTCAGTCATGAAATGTGATACCCAAATGGCAGGATGTGACCCACTAACACCAAGATTACTGAGTCTGATGCAGTTTGAATCCACCATTGACAACCAAGGCAGAAGAAACAGCAAGAAAAAAAGAAAGAGCACAAGTGTGTTTTAATAATTAGGTTACAAAATACAATTTGGCCCTAAGACCATAAAAAGAATATGCACTGCTGCCCTGTGTAAAGACTTCCTACCTCCACACCAATATTAGATTGCACCCAAGTCAGTTACAGATCATAGACTTTGCCCCAGCACTCCCCCATACCTGTCACATGACTCTCACTGTTAAACCAGTTTTCCAGTGCCCCTTTTATCTACAGTAATGGCATTTCACATAAAGTATTATTTACACACAAATACTATACATGCACACACACACACACACACACACACACACACACACACACACACACACACACACACACACACACACACACACACACACACACACACACACACACACACATAAAAATCTCAAGAAGGACTGACAAAATTTTCAAACTCCACACAGCTTTCTTTCAGGCACAGTAGTACTGCCACGACTCTAAAGGATGCCAGAGACTTCCATTTACCTGCTGATCTAAAATCAAGCCAGACATGGAATATAGCAAGTAATATTTCTTCCACTGGTAGCGGGCCTTAAGCCATCTCATGGAAGATGTCTGCCCAGTGGTATAAAGAATGATGACCCTCTTGTCAGATAAACAACAGCAGATAAATATAATTATAATAAATAAATATCAACCACAAGAGCTTAAAGGAAATTAAATAAACTTTACTTCAATAATAAAGCAAAATAGTGCACATACACTGTAAAATATATGCAAGTTGTACACTCAGGGAAGCAAAATATAAGGCAATAAAACTAGACAGGATCCATACAGTAAAAAAAAACTAAGCTCCTTGTCTGGCTTGCTACATTAATACTGACCCTCATTTTCATGATAGGGCTTTATCATGGGAACATGGTAGAGTTTCTGCTTTGGCCTCCTGCTTGGCAATATATTGGCACATATATATCTTGCAGCTGACATGATTCACCTTTTTTACGGTAGTGAAAGGGCCCTTCATAGCTGCCTGCAGCTTGCTGCATGTCACAGTAATAAGTACTATCACCTGTTGTGATACAGAACACTTTCTGACTCTAGCTGTCTTGCCATACCAGTCCTTGTGTTGCTGTTGTGCCAAGGCTAGGTCCTCCTGAGCCATTGCTATGAGCTATCTAACTGTAGCCATGAGGTTTAAGACCCAATTCACAACATATTATTTGTGGGAATCGCACTCATCCTCATACACATAATGACTTAAATCCTGGGACCCCCTTATCCTTTGACCATGCGACAGTTCAAAGGGTAAAGAAATGTCGATTTTTGAGGCACTTCCTTGTGTACAAAGAATAACCAGGGCAATTACTTTCACCACATGTTTTTTAGTGTAAAGTAAACTTCTAAACCAGACTATTTGTCTCTGGATGGTAGGGGGTAGTCTTTAGCTGCTTAACCCCAAAGCACTTCCAAAAATGTGCAGCAGATCTGAGATAAAGTTGGAACCTCTCTCTATTAGTATTTCCCTAGCAAAATCTAACCTACTGAAAATTTCTAGTAAAGCATTTGGTACCTTCTCAGCTTCAATGGAAGACAGAGATACTGCCTTCAGTACCTAGCAACATAATTTACAACTATCAGGATATATATGTTTTACTTGTTGAACTTAGAATAGTTAGATGTGTCACAATATCCACAGTTACCCTCTGAAACAGTAAAAAGAAAAGCCATCAAAACAGCTTTGGCTTTTTCTCAAGCCTTGCCAGCCTTTTGGTACTGCACACAGACCCTGCACTACCTTGTTACATCCTTTGCAGTACTGGACAATACAAATCTGCAAAAGTCACCTTTTTGTGTGTTCTATGTGTATACAGCCTGCAAAGGGAATAACATGGACTATGATCTGAAGTGCCAGTCAGTAGGATCTGGATACTACCAACTGCTGTATTATTTTCTCATGTAGCCCTCCCTCAGGGCTCCATTCCATGTACAGCAATCCTTTGTCCCAGTATACAGCCAATCTTTGCTCTTGAATATCTGGATCCACCTTGTCTACCTCCCTCAGGTCCTGCAAAGCTGAGTCTGAGAGCTCAATAACTCCTTACTTACCTACCCAAACTTCACTTCCAAATGAAGTCTGGTGCAATCTGCTATGTGTGCCTCAACGTCTGACTGACTACTATCACTTACTTCTCCCCTAGAAGTTTCATCTTCCAAGGGAAGCTCAGTATATTTTCTTTGCCATGGCTCAGATCCGGGACCACTGCTACTGACTAGGTCCCCCTCTGAAGTAGCCACCTCACCTGTTTTATCCTATATAACTTTAATTTTAGTATCTTCACAACATGACATTTCAGGACTGGTACTACTGCCACCAAATGAAATGGGGAGTCACTTCACTGCTGTCAAACATGACACCTATATTGCAGGATGCTACCCACAGAGATCAAGATGTCTGGCTCTGATGGGGTCTGAATCCCTCAATTGCCAGTTAAGGATGAAACATTATCAAGAAAGTGCACACACACACAAACACACACACATACACACACACACACACACACACACACACACACACACACACACACACACACGCACACACACACACACACACACACACACACATTTTTCAATAATTAGTTTACAAAGTACAACAAAGTTCCAAGAGCATAAAGGGAATGTGCATAGCTGTCTTGGGTTTGGGCTTCCAACACCCAAACTCAGACTGTACCACACACAGACAATTTGCCCCAATACTCCCACAGGCCTATGCCCCACTTTTTTTTCCTGTTATACAATGCTTCCATTGCCCATGCAGCATTCTCCATTTCTCACAGTGTTCTTCCTAGCACAGTAGTATTGCCACCACTCTCAAGGAAGCCAGAGAAATCCAGTTACCTATGCCTCTTAAATCAAGTCAGATATAAAATGCACCAATTAATATTTATTTCACTGGTAGTGGGTCTTAAGCAGTATCAAGGAAGACATGCACCATACAGCTTGCCATCCGACAGGGTAAATAATGACTGTCAGATAAACAAGGCATAAATATACTTATAATAAATAAATAGCCACAAAAACTTAAAAGTAAACAAATTTAACTTTTGTTAAATAATAAAGAAAAAACACAATGCACTGCTCCGGTACAATGAAGGTTGTCTTTAAATATTCCTGGACTAAACTGTCCAAAAAGATCGATCGAAATCCCAGGGTAGTCTGTAAAAACTATATTTATTGAAAAAATGCCTTAAAGGCTATAAAACACAAAAACAATAAACAGTATATAAAGTAATTTTCACTGATTTAGCGCTTTCATCTCCAGTCGGAGACTTCATCAGAATCCGAATCCGATTCTGATGAAGTCTCCGACTGGAGATGAAAGCGCTAAATCAGTGAAAATTACTTTATGTACTGTTTATTGTTTTTGTGTTTTATAGCCTTTAAGGCATTTTTTCAATAAATATAGTTTTTACGGACTACCCTGGGATTTCGATCGATCTTTTTGGACAGTTTAGTCCAGGAATATTTAAAGACAGCCTTCATTGTACCGGAGCAGTGCCTTGTGTTTTTTGTGTGGTTTCACCTTAGTGTGATTTTGTTTACTGGTTAAATAATAAAGAAAGATAGTGCAAATACAGAGTAAAATATATGTAGTTTGGTACACACAGGGAAAGCAAATAAAATGCAATAAAATAGACTGGATGCATACAGAAGCCTGAGCTCCAGATAAATAAGTTCTCTGGTTAGCTTATTACAGAAATACTGACCATGGATAAATTAATAACTAGTACTCACAGATGGTTCCACACAAACAAGACTGTATCAACATCTCTTTTTTAAAAATGTCTCTTCATTCGCAATTATATTAAATGTCTTTTCCCCATCTGTTAATGTCCATGTCATCATCATCCTGTTGCTGAGAAAATAAGTAGTAAAAACAGTTCTTTTACTTGTCATATCAATCATTGGAAGATTATGAATACACATTCACATCTGCTTTCCATGACTCTTGATTCCCTTGATGTATTGGTAATAAGTCATTACAGCCATAGAAAGGGAGAGTTTCTAGTCTTTCATGTTTGTTTATTACACTAACAAGAAGAGTCAGTTAATCTGGAGATTCAACAGATTTCAAAGACATTCCCTGTTTTTGACATTCAGAGAGACAAATTCCCACATTCATAGCCACGAGAACAACAAGAGAGAAGAAAAAGATTTGTTTTACTTAGCCTGACATTACCCCTGAATTCATATTTCCCTTTCTTTTAGCCTTGAATTACCCTTGGGCCAGATTCACGAAACCTCCGTGTAAGACTTAATATATCTTACTCGGAGGCTGCAGTTGAACGGTATGATGTCAGCATGCCATGCATATTCATGAGGGCATGCTGAATCATACCCAAGTCTAACACAGTCCATGTAGGAAAATAGGGGGCATGTCCGATTGCTGAGTACAGCAAAGGGACACGCCCCCAGAAGAGTCAGAGTCCTGAAAGTAAACACCCACGAGCGAGTCCGCTGAAATGTCAAGGAACACAACACCACACATCCCCACAGACTAAATAAACCCTACTGAAAATATGTAAAATGTAAAAATAGCAGTTTCCTTTTTTTTTTTATAATTTCCAAAATGTTTGCCCGCATTTGCACTCGTTTGCGTGGGTATGCCCTTCGCTCAACCACAGTAGGCAGATATGACATTGAAAAGCATATAAGATCTACATATGCAAACTAAGCAAAGTAGCAATAGTGTAGCGGTAGAGACGTCGCCCAAAGAATAGGTAGTCACAGTTCAAGCCCCACAACACCCCCCTCCATTTTTCTTTAAATAAGTATGAAACAATTCCCCGATATATATAAATTTAATTTAAGTAAAATGTAATGAAATGGCCCATGTACTTTTGAACAAAACCTATATGATGGATATATAAAAAGGACCATAATTGCCCGTAGCTTAGCAGCACTTTAACAAGCTTAATATGAGTGCCGGTAGCTGAGCAGTGCTTTAACAAGCGTAATATGAGTGCCCGTAGCTGAGCGGCACTTTAACAAGCTTAATATGAGTTCCCATAGCTGGGCAGTGCTTTACCCAGCTTAATATGAGTGCTTATGGCTAAATAACGCATTAACCAGCATAAGCCGTTTGCACGGAGCTGTGCAGCGCGCCAACCAGCTTACCGTCGGGCAACGTTGGGCAAGCTGTAACAAAGTTGCCTTTACACACAGACACCTACTAGCCTGTCTAGACAGTAGTAAAATAAAAAAGCAATGGCAAGTATCGAACCCAGGATAGTGTGCACCATAGTTAAAGTACTGAACCACTACATCATGACAGTCGTACTGAGAAATACAGTATTACCATACATATAGGAATGAATGAAAATATAGCCATGACAAAGCAGGTTTGCTTTAAGCAGAGAAATATCCAAAATGGCCAATCACAGATAAGTGTGGGAAAACCGGCATATATAAGCCCCATAGACGGGAATACACACCATAACTGATTGTGGTACCCATTTGCAGTCAGGATGGCAGGTGCAGGAGAGGGAAATCGCTTTAGAGCACAAAGGTGGGGCATTGAGGAGTCAAAATATATGGTTTGGCTCCTAGTCCATGATCATGAAATGCAACTTATACAGGGCCAGGTTCAATGGGGAGCGTATAAGGCAGAGGCGTGGAACCGGTTGGCACATGATCTCACCAGTGCCACAGGCATTCTGAGGACTGGTGAACAGGTCCGTCACCACCATGCGGACCTGAAGTGACGAAAGGAGGACCAACTGAACCGATGGATCCAGGAGACCCGCCAAATGCCCAATGCCCCACTACTGAGTAAGCATCCATGTAATTAAGTATGTAAGAAATGCTATCCTAGCCTATAGTATGGAAAGGTATGTTACAATATTCCTTCATTTATATTACAGCTGCAGGTGTTCATTCTGAGAATCGGCAAGCCTATGCTGATAGGCTGGTGAGGTTGCACCACCAGGCAGGTTAGTAATTATTCTGCTGGTATTGTTATAGAATATAAGTGGGACAGCTTGTAAAAGAGTTCTGTGTTGTAACCCAGTAATAAAGGTCAAATAAGCCTAGAAGAAAGATTCTGCTAGTATTGTAAGATTAGATAATTGATGCAGCCTGGAAAAGAGTATTGCAATCCAGTAATAAAGATTAAACAAGTCTCAAATACAGTTCCCACCTGTATTGTAATATCAGATAACTGCTTCAGCCTGAAAATGAGTGTTGTAATCAATCAACAAAGGATAGACAACTGTCGAATACATCCTTGTAAATTCTGCCATATGAAATAAGTGAGTCAACTGGAAAGTATTGTTATAACCCAGTAATAAATGTTAATAAAGCCTAGAATTAAGTGCCATCCTGAAATGTAAATATAAAATAAGTGAGAGAGTATGAGAAAGAGAGTTTGAAGCTACCAAGAAAGCTGTAATAAGTCTGGAATAAAGGTATACTGCATTCACTACATAATGAAATGAATGAGACAGCCACAACCGAAGAGTGAAATGTCTTTAATAAAGTACAGAACCTGGACTGTGTCTGTCCCACAAATTGTATATGTTGCTGTACCCTTGCATTATGGAGATAGTATGGTTGTATGAAATGCTGAACATCCACAGTTGTCTAGACCCATATAAATCAAATGTAGCAGGATGCTTTACCTGAACACAGCCAGATATGAACATATATGAATAAAAATGGAATGTATATTAATGTAGCAGTAACATCCCCATCACCAACATTCTTAAGGTTACATTCAGGAAACTGTACTAATACATGTAGGAGATATATATCTGCATCTACTAGGAATGTACAGTATATGTATAGGTAGTTTAAGTTGTTAATGTAATATTTCTCCACCCTACCCTATTTTCACAAATTATGCCATTCCACACCAAACTGGGCATGTGTATTCACAATTAATTCCCATGGACATTTGTCCTGTTGGTTTATACATATCTGCATATACGTTGATGCATGTGTCCTGGTCACATATCCAAACCTGATGGCCTGTTGCCACCAATCAACCCTGCGTGCTGTTGGAATGTCCACTGTTGTTCTAAATATGCATGTGTTATGCTTGCTGCTCAATGTTCGGAATTCATGTGTGTTTGGTTAATGGAAATACTGATGCATGCTGTTACAACTAATTTTGAATGGTGTTGTTTGTTACTAACCCAAAATACCATAAAATACTGCTAAACATAGGACAACAGGGAAGGTGGGTTCCAGCGGACCCACCTCTCCCACCTCAGCTGGCGAGTGCACCTGGCACCAGTGCCCAGGCCGGGACCTCCTCCTCCAGTGGCCCTGTGCCACCTTTGGATGGAAGCGCTGCAGGGGATGGGGCTTGTCCCACCTCTGCAAGCGTGGCGGAGGAGAGCCTCCACTCACCCTCCATAGGGTCCGGTCTGTGGTGCGTAGTGAGATCAGGCGTTCCGTGACTGATCCCTTACGCCAGCTTGAGGCGAGAGTGGTGCAACTAATGGGTGTGCCTGCCCATCCTATGCAGCCCCCAGCACAGCTCCAGCCTGGGCTGTGAAGGCGCAGTGGTAACTGCCCATGGGTGGGGATCTCAGTTCCACTGTTGCCATCTGTGGGCTCATGGGCTTGCGATATCCAAACATCCATCCCTGTCAATTGTGTTTACCCCCACATGTGTCATACTCCACCCCTGTATGCGTCTTGTTTGTCTTGTCTGTTAACCTCCCCAACCTACCTCCCCAAATATACCTATTTCCCGTACCTCACATTCCACTCTCACCTGAAAAAAAAATAAAAAAAGGGCACTCTGTTCCCACAAAAAAATTACACCCCATACATAGCTGCCCATTTCACATACATGTCTGCTGGACATGTAAACTGATAATTACAATTGGCTGTACAACATATTTTGTTGTCCTCACCCCTCTCTCATGGGTGGAAGGTGTCAAATGTCACAATAAATTTCTAACATATGCACAGCTGTTGCTGGTAAAGAATTGGGCAGCTATGGGCCTTCCCTACATCCTTCCTG
>NC_056733.1:840111688-840231688 GCF_019279795.1 Protopterus annectens | reverse complement strand
GCATATGATGAAACTGTGCCACCTCCTGCCATCTGTAACACTGATGCAGGAACAGGATAGTATGGTGCTGATGCACGGGATGACTACATAGCATTGTAGTAGTAATAATATCATGTTGTTAACAGTACAGTGTAATGATATCGTTGTGGGTATATTCGAGCATGCATGATGCATTAACTATGATTGTCATTGTAGTTTTGTATACACCAGTGTTAATTCCCAAAGTGTACTGTCTGCACATGTGCCACATGGCTGTTGTGTGTACCTGTGCCTGCATGTGTTAGGGTGTGGACAGTACATGTGTGATGTTTGCATCACAGAGTTGCAGGTGTACATTTGTGAACATGGTTAGCATGGAACATGACATGGGTTGACAGTATGCTGTGGGTGATACGGTTTCCATATGTCAACGGTCTGCATTCTGGTACTATACACAGCCTACATAGCCTGACATTCTGTGGTCATTACATGGTGTCTCCTCAACTGATACACAGATGTAGGAACCTGGTGTCAGTGATATCCCTGCAGTACTACACTATACCAGTAGCCATTCTTACTGAGCCCCACACATCCCTGGGAACAATACTCTTTGGCATATAGCAGTCTCACATACATGTCAACACACTATGGATATGTCCATCCACGACTGCAAATGCATACAGTGGCCTACAATGTATTCTACACATGACACACCTAACCACCACAAGGGTATCATACAGACAGATACCTGTTGTCCAAGCCATGCTGTATTGCTGTAACGCAACTGTAGCATTGTCATCGGCATGTAGTTAATATAGTATTCCAACAGTACCATGTAGGTGGTAGCACCCATCATGTAGAATGGGCAATGGTGTGTAGATGTGGACAAGTGTTATCTTGTCTATCCTGTGATATTCACATTTCCAAAGGTATTCTGCAGTCCCTCGGTGTATCACCTAAGCAAGACGGTCCGTATGCATATCGGCAACAGTTGCCATACACCTACACTGGATGTCCATCACTCACAGACTTTGCTGTGTTTTAACATGTCTGACATATACTCCAGACATGAACCCTCACCCACATTAATCTATCAAAGCTTTCATGGGTGTGTGTCACATAGTTGGCCTAGGACACAGATCACTGCAGTAGCCTGCATTGTCACCAACATACATGTATGGCCTAAGGTCTGGTAAGCTGCGGCACATGCTGGCAAAGGTAACAACTGTAATCATATGAGGCAGGCTTCACACATAGGAACTATTAAAGGTCACAGGTACATATCTGTATGTGGTACACACATACCTGATGTGTGCATTGAAATTACTGTTATAATAATATGTCATACAATAATAAAAGCAAAACACACAACACATTGTGTGACAAACACACACATGTTATTTGTAGGATTCAAACCCCTACTTAACTTTGTTATGATACCTGAGAGAGACGCATTAGCACAGCGCGCTACTGGCATTACTTGATGATTTCCCTTCTCCTGCTGTATTTATAGGGTGCTGACATCATCAGTCTTTCCAAAGAGGAATGTACATCTTTTAGTGTGTTATCACAGTCCTCAAAAAGGGCATTCCTTTCACAGAGAATTGCATACATACACACCCCCCTGCCACCCCACACACACAGCGTTTGCAGGATTCAAACCCCTACCTAATTATGTTATGAAACTTGAGAAAGACGCATTAGCGCAGCACGCTATTCGCATTACTGGAGCATTTCCCTTCTCCTGCTGTATTTATAGGGTGCTGACATCATCAGTCTTTCCAAAGAGGAATGTGCATCTTTTACTATCCCTCAGTATGGGGGATAATATCTGTGCATTAACAGACGCCTAGTTCAGGGTCACATATGCACACTGGCACTGCCAGGTTATGTTCTATACCATGCTTCATGACCACAGGACGTGTAACACACAACACAAGTAGGGGGTGTATCCATATACATCACAGATACACACACCTCTGGGTTGGTACCACTGCACTAAGCATGACAGGCCATACATATACAACTACCATTGTGCAAAACTGCCTTTTGGTTTGATGTGTAGTTCAGAACACCCCCCCCCCCCCCATACCCAGGAACAGCACTCGGCTTTCCTGGGAACAGTGTAGGATATGAAGGTCTTCACACACACCATTATAGTGGTTGACTTCAGGTACACAAATATTGACTGGGGATACTACTCAGGCCCTCAACAACATCACCCTACAGCCACTACAATTTGTGGATCCATGTGCTATGGCACAACCAGTCACCACACCCACAAGGGGGAATACATATTGGACCTGATCATCACCAACATGGGGACTCTATGTTCCACACCAGAGGTAGAACCCTTATTGTTAAGATCAGACCATAAACAACTTTCCCTGGACATCCATATCCCCCAGCCAAGGAAATCACTGTAAAGAATTTCTCAAAAGCAGATTTTGCACTTGTGAAGACTGGGGTGGAATACTTCAAAGGCCCCGTGATGGAGGATAATACAGCCCAATCTGCAGAATCCTTTACAAACGCATTGTATGAGCCCCTGCAGGTATGCATTGATCATGCTATCCCAAATAAAACCATGACACCTCCAAAACAGGAGACCTGTCTGGTTGACCCCGGCCATATATAAGCTGTACAACAGAAGATGGAAGCTACTACATAACAGAGCAATATCCCACAGAGGGAGGACATCTCTGAACAGTATTGGCAAGACACTTCGATCCCTCATATAATCATCAGTTGCACGTTTTGACAGTGAAATTGACCAGACACTACAGATAATCACAAGGCCTTCTTTAGTTATGTCAGGAATATGTGTGGAAACAACCCAGATATGCTCTGAATTGTTGCATAACAGCACAAAATATGCCAAACCTACGGACATAGCCTACACCCTGGCAGACAGAGTCTGCACAAACGCCCCCCCCCCTACCCCCCCAGGGTACAGATGCCCATCCCAAATGAATGTAACCTCCCTGACATCACAGATGCACAGGTGAAAGGTGCCCTCTCCACAGCAAATAACACAGCATATGTATGGGACCGGACGGTGTCCCAGGCTGTGTACTACATGAGCTCTGAGTAGAACTGAGCACTCACATTAAGTCACTGTTCCAACTTAGCCTTACTACAGGATATGTACCCTGAGAATGGCATACAGATACAGTGCTCCCACTCCACAAAGGTGGTGCCACAACGGACCACAAGAACTATCACCCCATAAGCCTGACTAGTGTGGTAGAAAAAGCTATGGAGTGTATTATCATGGAAGTCATAATCAAAAACTTTGTGAACCTCCAGACAGTGGATCATATACAATTCGGCTTTGTTAAGGGCAGATCTTGCCTCTTACACATAGTTCATATCTTTGAAATGGTTACTGAAGCCATGGATGAGGGCAAGGTAGTTCACACAGTCTACCTGTACCTTGCAGAAGCCTGCAACACAATACCCCACTCAGGCATCATACATATGCTTACCAGCTTAAATATCAACCCCTGTATCACTAGATGTGTTGCTATCTGCCTCAGGGATGGAACCCACATGGTCAGAATTGCAGGTGCCATGTCCAATTCCAGACCAGTTGCAACTGGTGTCTCACTGGGCTCAGTTGCAGCACCTGTCCTGTTCGGTATGTACTTCTCTGAGGTTCAGACTAACATGGGGGGATTATGTCTAACAAATGTCACAGATGACTGCTAACCGGGGGCCATAAGCAACACTGCAGCTGACACATGCTTCCTCCATAAGGGTCTCACAGAGATGGATGCTTGCTGCCAGAGCCATGGCCTCGTGCTAAATGCTAAGACATGCATAGTCATCCCCTTTGGGGAAAACAAGGTGCACACAAATCACCACATAAGTGGTAATCCATTAAGTACAGAAGATGTATTTACAGATTTGGGGACCAACATAGATCATAACCTCTCCTTTGCTAATCACATTGACAGAGTCATTGCAAAGACCTTTATATAGCCCTCCTTATCACATGGGGGTTTGCATGTAGACCATGGGAGGTCATTGTGGCCCTCTACTAGTCACTCATCAGGCCCATGTTTGACTACAATGGCCCTTTTGGGGTGTACCTTACCCAACACCTGCAGCAACTACAGTGTCCACAACAGTACCTCCCCAAGAGGATCATGGGCTACACAAATATGTCCTATGCAGCTCAACTAAAGGATCTCCATCTCTACTCAGTTGCTTAATGCCTACTCAGAGGTAATCTATGCCTGACGTACACAGCATTGTCAAACCCAGAAGTAATGGACATGCTCCACCTCATAACATCCAAGACTCTTAGAGCTACACACTCCAGGGACTTAAACCTCAGCACAAAACTAAATAGGACATGCTGCAGGGACAGATTCATTACTCAAAGGCTCCACTCACTCTGGAATTGAATCCCAATTAAAGTTAGACATAGCCCCTCGCCAACCCTCTTCCAGCAAAATCCAGCCGCATGGATGGGAGATTGCAAATTCACCCCTGGGATCTCCACTGTGTCCCTGCTTGACAGAGGCACAGCAAACTAGCCTTATAGGGTGCCTTCTGTGACCTACTTTACAGAGGCACAGTAGGCTACTCTACTGGGGAGGCGAACGCCAAATACACTCTGCCTAGGCTTATAAATTCCCTAGGGCAGACAGCCTAGTATCAACCTCTGCACCTTTGTTTATGTTGAGGATGCGCAATATTTGTTGCTGATACTGTTTGCAGGTCTTTATTGCCATAGCTTTCCCAGTTTCTATGAACAACTTGTGTATCTGCGTAACATGTTTGATCATGACAGGGTTCCAGTATATTAATATATGTGTCTGTTGTCATTTAACTGTGTGCACAGGTCAGATTGCTGGATTGTGGGAGGTTCCTGGCTTAACACATACAACTGCCAGATATGTGTGGCCGACTGCTATACTCAGACATGGCCTAAGTGTGTGAGCATGCCCAGTTCAGGCTTTCCATGGTTTGTTGCCTGACATATGTCTCATTTATTCAAGTGTGTGAGCATGCCCAGTGTGACCTTTCCATATGTTGTGATCTGAAGTCCACTACATTTGTGGCTGCGTGTGAACATGACCAATATTGACATTTATACTGTGTGTGTTGGAAGTCATGTTGTGTTCTTACTGCCAGACTCCTTTGTGTCATAACTCAACAGGGATTGTGCTGTGGCTGCAGGGTTTCCATGGGATAGTTTGCAAAGACTTGTCAACATTCTTTCATACTGGCTGAACATTGCAATACTGTCATGGTGTACTGGTTCAGTACTTTCACTATGGTGCACAGTATCATGGGTTTGAGTCCCATCACTGCTTTAAATGTTCATACTGAGCAGACCAGACTGGTTAAGGGCCAGTTGGGCAACTATGAGCATGTTGCATGTTGTTCAGCTTTGGCCTACTTAAACCAGGCTTGTCCAACATTGCTGTGTATTCACCAACTTGGGTGGACATTGCCAAACATTACTCCACATTGACCACAGTTGTACTAGTTGGTGTGTGTGATTCTCTTCATAGGTTCATACTAGGCTATCTGCCCTAGGGCATTTATAATCCTAGCCAGAGTGTGTTTGGCTTTCAACACACATTTTAAGTGGAGTTTGCCATGGCATTTTTCAAGGTTAGTATACTGTGCCTCTGTCTAACAGTGACATAGAAGTGAAACCCAGGGTAAACCTACAATCTCCCGTTCACTCATCCAGATTCCTCTTGAAGAGAGTCAATGAGGGACTCTGGCTAACCTGGAGGAGGAGTTTACTCAAGAGTGGAGGGAGCCTCTGGGTTATGAATCTGCCACTCCAGCATGTCTTATTTATTTCAGTCCTGAGGTTCAGGTCTCTTGAGCATGTAGCTTGATGGGATTCTGATTTTCCAAGGTGCAGCATGTCCATTGATTCCAGTTTGGACATGGCTTTATACATCAGGCACAGATCACCTCTGGGCAGGCGGTATGCCACTGAGTGGAGCTGCAGTTTCATTAACCGGGCAGCAAATGGCATGTGTTTGAGCCCTTTGATCCTCCTGGTGAGGTACTTTTGTGATCTTTCCAGCTGCTTCAGGTGTCTGATAAGGTACATCCCACAAGGGGCATTGTACTCAATTATGGGCCTGATGAGGGATGAGTAAAGAGGCACAATGACCTCCCCTGATCTAGATGTGAATACCTTCATGATTAGGTGGGCTATATGAAATGTTTTTCTAAACACTTTGGCCACGTGGTTGTCAAATGAGAGATTGCTATCAACTTGGATCCCCAGGTCCCTTATCACTTCTTCTATACTTAATGGGTTACCACCTATGTGGTAATTTGTGGGCAATTAGTTTTTGCCAAAGGGGATGACTATACACTTTTTTGCGTTTTGCTTGAGGACATGGCTCTGGCACCAGTTGTCTGTTTCTATGACACTCTTTTGTAGGATGCTTGTGTCAGCTGGAGGGTCGATTATGGCACCCAGTTTGCAGTCATCTGCAAACTTGTTCAGCCACAGTCCTTCTGTGTTGGCCTGTACCTCCGAGAAATATATACCAAACAAGGGAGGTCCCAGGACTGAGCCTTGTGGGATGCCATTTGTAGCTGGTTTGGGGTCTGACATGGCTCCAGCATTTCTGACCATGTGGGTTCTGTCCTTGAGCCAGTTTGCAACCCATCTAGTGACATAGGGGTTTATATTGAAGCTGGTGAGCTTATCTATAATGACCAAGTTGGGTATTGTATGGAAGGCTTTTGCGAGGTCCAGGTAGGCTGTGTGGAGCACCTTCCCCTCATCAATGGCCTTGGTGACTGTTTCAAATGACTCAACCAGGTTTAAGAGGCAGGATCTGCCCTTAACAAAGCCAAACTGGGTAGGATCTAGTGTCTGTAGGTCCCCAATATCTTTATTTCTGAGGTCCATGATGATCCTTTCCATAGCTTTGCAGACCAAGCTAGTCAGGCTTCTGGGGCAATAGTTTGCAGTATCCATTGAGGCACCACCTTTGTGGAGAGGGACCACTGTTGCTGTACACTGCTCTTTGGGTACATATCCTGTGGTAAGGCTGAGATTGAACAGTGGTTTTATGTTTGTGTTCAATTCTTCTTGGGATTCATGTTGGACACAGCCCAGGACACCGTCTGGTCCCATTGATGCTGTTTGTTTTGCTTTGGAGAGGCTGGCTGTTACCTGAGCATCTGAGGGGGCCAGCACTCTGCTGGGATAGATATTTGCCCTTTTGGTGGGGAGGGGGGAGAAGTTTGCACTGAACCTGTCAGCTTGGATGTTGGCAATGTCTGTGGGTTTGGTGTATTGTTTGTCATTTTGGACTAATTCTGAGCATATCTGGGAATCCCCACCCAGGTTCCTACCATAACTAAAGAAAGCCTTGTGATTATCCTTAGTGTCCTGTACAATTTTTATCTCAAAGATGGCCTTAGACAATTTTATGTGTGGCCGTAGTTTTTCAATAATACTGATCAGAGATGCCTTCCCTTTTTGGGATTTTGCTCTATCATATAGTAGCTTCCTCCTTGTATTGTATGTTTTTTTATGACTGGGGTCCATCAGACAGGATGCCTGCCTTTGGAGGATTGGATCTTGGTTTTATTTGGGATTGCATGATCCATGCATTCCTGAAGGTGTTCATAGAATGCGTTTATAAAGGGTTCTGAGGTCTGGGCCGTATTTTCCACAGGCACAGGGGCTGTGAAGGATTCCACCTTAGTTTTGAGGAGTGTGACATTTGCTTTAGTGAAATTTTTCACTGTGGTTTTCTGGCCATGGGCTGAGGTCTGGATGTGAATATCCAGTGAGATTACTCTATGGTCTGATCTTACCAGTGAGGGATACATTTCTGGTCTTGGGCCTAGAGTCCCCATGTTGGTGATGATCAGGTCCAGTATGTTTTCCCCTCTTGTGGGAGTGGTAGCAAGTTGTTCCATAGCATTTGAGTTTATAACTTCTAGGAACCTTTGGGCTAGGGTGTTGCAGCTAGGGTAATGCTCCCAGTCTATGTTTGGGTAGTTGAGGTCACCCAATATAATGGTGTTTGGGGAGACCTTCATATTTTCATGTGTTCTCCAGTCAGCCAAGTGTGGTTCCTGGGTTTAGGAGGGTGGTCTGTAGCAAGCTATGAACTGGAAGCCAGTTTTACCCACTGTTAGTTCCACATGGATAGTCTCTGATGCTTCATGCTGTGCCACCAACCTGGGGGTGTGGGTATCTCTGACAAATATTGATACTCACCCTCCTTTTGTAGTTTGTTCCATGTTTTGCGGCAGTAAAGCATGGTATGAGGTGTAACCTGTTAGTGCTAGGGTGCTCTTGGGAGCCTTGAACCAGGTTTCTGTTAGTGCACAGATATCAACATCGTCCATGCTGAGGAGAGTTTGGAGTGTGTGCATCTTGCAGTTTAGACTTCTGGCATTGAGTAGAATTAATTCTAGTTTATTATCCCTTGTGATACCTATGGAGGTGGGTTTGTCTTTTGAGCCTTACCTAAAAAAGGCACTATGGGGTGACAAGAGCCTTTGGCAATATCCAAAAGGCCACAGGTGACAGGTGAAAGCCATCCCTAGCGAAGCATCATGTCTTGTCAAGCATGTCAAACCAGGCTGACAGGCATTGGATCCCCTTTCACTGACACCAATACTTAAGCCAATTGTTGTAATTGATCATCTTGTCTTCATATTGTGGCATCATGTTTGGTGAGGGTAGGATGATACTCAAGGTCATCAAGTTTGCATATACTACATGGTGGTAGATGCTGTTTAGCACTACCTTGCATTGCTTAACACATGGCAATCATGCCTCAGGTGGTGCTGCAGGGCTGCCTATGTCGGATGCACATACTACACTCCCTGCACATGTTTGAAAGCAGGTTGTGTCAACTTAGGCATCCCTTTCACTATATGTGGGAGTCAGAGAGAGGTATCATTTCCAGGGTTCCTACTGAGCCAGTGTATGTGCTATGCGTTGCCTCTTTGCCAAGGCCAAGGCATACTGGGCACACCTCCTTCTGCCTACTAGGGCAGGCTCAGGTTGTTCCTCCTCCGAGTCATGCTCTGCCTGTGATGGCCTTGGCAATGGTGGGGGGCTGTTTGGCCCAGGCCTATGCTGGTTCTGCTGCAGCTGTTTTCGCAGGATCATATTATGTAGCATAGCACATACCATGACAATTTGGGTACATGTAGTTGGTGAGTATTGCAAGGTTCCACCAGATGTGTCCAGGCACTGGAACCGTGACTTGAGCAACCCAAACACACGCTCAATTACATTTCGTGTTTGTGTATGTGCCTCATTATGGCGTTCCTGTTCAGGTGTGTGTGCGTTTCTGATGGGTGTCATCAGCCACGGCTCCAGTGCATAGCCAGCATCCCCCACTAAGTGACCATGTGGGATGTCCCCATTGGCAAATGTCTGGTACAGCTGCGTCAAATGCCAGATATGGGAATCATGGTAGCTTCCAGGGCAGCCAGCACACACATTCATTATTATGCCCTGGGCATCACACACGACCTGGCAGTTGATGGAGGGGAAGCCCTTGCAGTTAATGTAGGCCCTTCCCCGCTCACCGGCTGGTGTTTTGATGCGTATATGCGTGCAGTCTATTGCACCCACTACCTCAAGGTATTCTGCTATTTGCTGGAAGAGACGCATATTGCTGGCCAATACCTCACGGGAATTGGGGAAATATACATGATCACTGACATGTGCTGACATGGCATCCAGGAACTGGTGCAGTACACTGGATGCTGATGCCTGTGATATCCTCATCATATCACCAGTTGGTCTCTGGAAGGTACCTGTTGCTAGTATTCTTAGGCCAACACATGGTTTCCACTGGGATGGGTTCCCCTCTGTTGGTTCTGTGTGTGAGGCGTGGCCTGCACAGCTCAACAATTTGCTGCAGGAGGTCTCTGTCCACTCTATAGCGCTCCACTATCTCCAGGTCATGTAATCTCTGGTAGGTGACCCTGGGCCTGTACACTCTTCGCCGTCTCCTCACTGTGGGTTGTCTGGCAGCATTTGCATTGTCACCACCCTCAGCATGTTGCATATGTTGCCTTATAACAGCAATGGCAGCCCCTAGCATTTTTTGTCTGAGTGAAGCTTTTTCAGTTTTCACGTCTAGTAGCTTACTCCAGTGTTGCAGTGTCTCTTGAGAGAAACAAACTGCACTATTGTTTGTAGAGTTTTAAGTACTGGGCTGGGCTAGTGTTCTGCCTGTGTAATTGCCTGATTCTGATTGTTTTCACCTGCTATCTCTACTAGTATTCCCTGGTAGCTTCCTACTATTTGTTGTGCTTCCTTTTTCCTTTCTGTTTCCTCAGGGGGGAGTGATGCACATACAAGCGCAAACACGCTCACAGCAGCTCACATGCGCGCACACATGCTTACACGAGCTAAAACTTGCTTATTTGGGTTAAAATGCGTGCACACCAGCGCAAACATGCTTACAGGTCTTTAAACAGCCTTAGACATGCTTACTCCGGCTTAAACGCGTGCACTCATGCTTTCACGCGTGCACTCTATCTTACTTGGGTTTACAGGCGCACACACGTGCGCATACCCGCTCAGCAAGAAACTTTGGTGTTATCCACAGTATACACCTTCCATTTCTTGGCTTTCCCTGGCCTACCTGTTGACACACCTCTTTCCATGATGTCTAACTGACAGCTGACACATGCCACTTTGCTCCTATGAGCTTCACTACTTTCATACATACCCCCCTTGTGATGTCACCTATCTCCTACTCTGTTACTCCCCATATCCTACTCCTACACTCCACTGACTGTGCTCATTTGCTATGTAAAAGTGTGATTCACTATCCTAACACTCATTTACATAGGATTGCCTACTAATGCTTGGTTTCATGTCTTAGACTGGGCTTCTCCCCTTAGCAACCCCTACTCGGTGGCCATGTTGTCTTCAGCCTGCTATTCCCTTACATTGTAATTTAACAGTTTTCATAGATTCCACGTTTGTGGCTTTTATTTTCTTATTTTATGATTTTTTTTAGCGCACCCCATTTGCGCGGCGCTGCGCTACACTTAAACATCGGAAATCGCCGGAAAAAATATATATTTTTATTTTAATTTTGCATCTGGGAACTTTTCCAATGGCCGTATATTTGGCCATTGGCATGCTTCCTCAACCATATGCAACCTTTATTTGGAGCTGACAAGGCTCCATTGTGCTATTTTCAGAACAGTACTCAATTGTCAACTGAGTACATTTCTGCAGCTAACACGGCTCCTACTGGGACAGGTTTGTGCTTCCTGGATCGCAAATTTACCTCATTTGCATGCCTTTCGGCTGCAAGTGAGGTAATTTGCATATCCCAGCCCTGTCCATGTAGGAGACGTTTTAGGAGCTCTCTTACACACCCCTACAAGCTGTACCTGGATCGCTTGTCGGAAATGATGGCTGCATGGAGTCTTACTCTACTCGTACACTCCGTGCAAGCCATCATGAATCCAGCCCCTTGTCTTCACAGTAGGTTTCTCTGTATCCCTCTGTCAAAAATAAATTTCAGTTTCTTCTTTTATATCTTTCCAATTGATTCCCCCTCACAAAGCCATTTCTCTGGACACCAGCATCTCTTTCAAAATAGGGCAAATGCTCTTTGTTTGAACTTCATCCATCCTTCTTTCTATACTACATTTAATTGCTTATTTAAGACACCTCTCAATAATAACAGTCATTCATATTTCTGTTCTTAAAGAAACAAGTACAGTGTATCAGAAGCACTGCTCATTTAAAGAACATTACTGTATTTGTAATGAAGTATATATAACACCACTATAGACATTATTTGTCTACAGTGACCTCTTTGTAACACTACCATATATACATTATTTAAACATTTTTGCAAATTTTCGGGTGTCTTTTATAAATGGTTATACCCATAGTGATACACCTCAATAAAACTCCCTCATATTGAAACCATAATTTTCATTGCCATCACATGATCTGTGAGACTAATAAAGGTAATCAACTTTGTGGTGAGCTGAGCAAAGTCATTAAATTACTTTACCTTTGAAAGGTCGTAGATCATTTTGTAAAGTTAAAGATGTTGCCTTACCCAACCATTTGCTTAGTTTCATCAGCACATGCATAAGAATCAACTTTTATAATACTGTTCTGCTTCCTACAATTTCCACAGCACGCAGTTGTTGCTGCACTCATTTTGTGACACTTCTATAGTGTCTACTTTAAACCACTTTCTTACTATTTTTGTATAATCTTCTTTGTGGCTGTCAGCATTCTTTAGGAGTTTAAGAAAACTTCCTCTGGAGGACTCTAATCATGGTTTTGCATTTGCTCTACCATGCAGTTCTGAAAGTACCTCCTTGCTCCCTAACATAAACTTCCTTAGCTCTTGTTTCTGTGGATTAGCTAGGATGTCATTTACCTCAACTGTAAGAAAAGAGGTCAGTTTTCATTTTCAATAGATTCACTAATCTCAGTCACAAAGCTAATTAAATAAGAATGTGCATAATTTTTAGGCTTCAAAGTTGGAATATAGCTTATCTCTTCATGTCTTCTCCAACTATTCTGTCTAACTCTCTAGTTTATTTCATCAACTTATTTTATTATTTTAAATGGACCTTGCAATTTGGCCAAAAATATGTTTTCTGCTGGGGAAACCAAACAAATACCTCATCTTTAGCTTTAAATGTCCAGGGCTTTGCATTTCTATTATATACCATCTGCTGTGTACATAAATTACTTTCAGTTTCAATCATCTACTCCTGTCCACTGGTATCTATCTTTCCCTTTTACCCAGACCGCCTCAATACTCCTTCATAATATGTAACCATCTTCATCCTATAATTACTTCACTGTCTCCTACTAAATATTTATTTTCAGCTGATTACATTTGGTAGTAAGCAGACTCTTACAAGCTTGATTTAGCTAATATTACACTATTCTTTTTTAACTGTCATGTTTTCATAAACTGTCACACCATTACAATTCTATGTGTGTATTAATTTACTATTCTATGTATGTACATGTAGTATTTTTGATTAACTGTCATATCATTACTAATTTATATATATATCTATGTTCATTTATTATGTAAACACATTCTACTCATTCTGTAAAATGAAGCATTTCCCCAAATCTCTGCTGAATATGGGATTTGTGCTAATTTGGAATATCCTGCTAAACAAAAGCAATAAATAAATAAATATAAATAATTTAACATGACAGGACTACCCTGCATCTCTGAGACTGAAGTCCTCTCTTGTCTTTTGGAAAGATGGTGAGTATTTCTGGTTGCTGAAATAGTTAACTAGCACATTGGGATAAAGCAGATATCCTGTCTGCATTGAAGTTTTCAATTTCCATTTTAATTTTTACAGGCACATAAAATTGATAATTTTATTAGTAGTAAAAAACATCCATTCCTCCACACAAAATGCTGTAGACACAGTCTGGATTTTATAATGTGTTCATGTTGACGTCTGTACACTCACGTTTGGGTAGAGTTTCTGGATAATCCTTACTGGCATCACTATCTGTTCTATCTAAAGTGCTTTGCATTGGGGTGTCTGCTTTATTTATAGTACCTGCATTTGTCAGTAAATGTAGTTCAGGAAGACCAGCTGTTGCTTTTGAAATTCTTTTATCTTGCCTATTAGAACTATGTTTTGGTGCACTCATTGAACATCTTTATTTTTATTTGTCCACTTTAAAACATGCTTTTGCTATTATCAATGTTTTAATTTTAATACAAGCATCATAAATTTAACCTTGATACTGTCATGTTTGACCCCACAGATGCTGCTTGCAAAATTGATACATCCACACTGTCTAAAATATTTATACCCTTCATTTCAACCTGTTTTCACTGAATGTCTTGCATTATTATAGGTACATTGTATAACCCGCACACACGCAACCTCAACCTGGTCTGTGACATCAATAGGACTTCTTAGCAGGACAGATTTGTGTCCCAGACACTCCCTCATCTATGGAATAGACTCTCTCCCCATGTCAAGCAGAGTACCTCTTTACCCCTTTTTAAGCGCAACCTGGATAACTGGATGGGAAATAGAAAATACATCCCTGAGATTCCACCTGTGTCCCTGCTGGACAGGGGCATTGGGTGCTGATTTGTCTATGCATGAGCTAAACTCTTGGCTAGGCTTATAAAGGCCTCAGGGCCAATAGCCTAGTAACTTCCTATGATCATATGATCCCATGATCATATGTCTGTGGTTTTCATGCTATATTTTTGATATTAACATTTCTACTCTCTCCTTTGTAACACCTTCAAACTGCAATAGCTTAGTATGTAAGATGTTTCCTTCTGCTGGTTCTGTTTTTTTAAATCTGATTCGCCAAGTCTACTAACATTTGTTACTCTGTAGGTTCCTCCCTTTTACAGATTCAGTTCTTGCAGGTTAATCAGTGAAACATATAAGTTGCTTACACACCTCTTTAAGTAGTATATATATTCATCCTCCCTCTGTATCCCTATCAATATTTTTTCTTTACCTTTAGGGATTTCTAACACTATGGATTGATCTTTGATGGATTCATAAACCCTAATTAATGTGTTTGATAGCCACATCCGTGTTCTAAGTAAGACAGATGCCCATCTATATAGACTTATTCACTTGCTGATTCCCTCATCACACTTATAGAAAGAGAGCGTTATTTTGCTAATCCAACCTAATTGCCTCCACAACTCCTTAAAGTGGGGATACAAGCAAAAGGAAGAAATGCATCTCCCAAGTACTTTTTGTATTTGTCTGAGTAATGGAACACCAATTCTTATCCAACTGAATGCATCAGTGTTATCACCACTGTTTTTTTTTCATCCAGCATACTGTCCCTTTACAAGTGTGACCATAGTGCCTATGCCTAGCATTACATTCAGCTCCCTCTCATGAAGACAGTGCACTTACTTAATTCTTCAGAATATTATTACCACATTCCATAGGCAAAACATTACCTCTAGCATCCTTTTCAGAGGGTATAACTTTCACCATGGTAACAGTGTTACTATCATTAGTATAAAATTTACTTATGTGATCTTTTTTCGCATTTGAAAAACAATGCCAGCTGTTACTTTTGTCTACTACCATTTGGCATAGTTTTTTTTTTACTAAAGGTCTAGACAGCTCTGATTTATACATGGTTTCATTGCTTAACAGTCTTTCTTCCATCACAACAAAGCTTTCAGAGCTTTTAGACTCAGTTTGACAAACCCATTTTTATAAAGCAGTGACTAAAGATCTTCTGAGTTTGTTAGTTGCCATCATTTCCATATTTTTTTCTTAAAGTGTGGCCCTTCCAAGTCTAACCTCAAATTAATAGTATACTTTAATTTAGATAGCTGTGACCTTATTGTATTGTTATGAGAAAAGAACAAGTAAAGAAACTTTTGAATTTTTCTCTGTGAGGTAATACTAGATCCATCAAGTAATGCCTTTTTGACTTTATCATATTTTTTGTTATCAATCCCCTCACTGTCTCTGAAGTCTTAAGGTGATTCTTCAGGTAATTGGGTTAATAAAATCCTAGCTAAATCAGCTTAGACCCATCCCTCCTGGCGTAGATATCACTCATAATGTAGCAAGATATACTGAAAGGTCCTCCTCCTTCTGCTGGGTATTGTTTTAGCAGTAACACTGTCCTTTGGTTAGCCACTTATATAGTTAGTATGTCTATCACTGTGCCTGCAGCCAGTGTGGGCTGCAGTAATTGTTTTTCTCTGGTTCATAGGTTCATAGGTGTTTACTAGGCTAGCAACCACAAGTGCCATTTTAAGCCTAGTCATGCATCCAAAATCTCTGACAACTTTAGATACCCTTGAAAAGTGCAAGCAGAGGCTTGGGAGATGAAACATTTACAAGCAGGGGCCTGGTAAATGACCCTTTCATAGGTTGCATGTATCCATTAAAGACATAGGTGTCAAACCAGGAATGAATTTCCTGCTCCCCATTGAATTGTCCACGTTGCACTTGAATTGGGTTAGGGAGGAACTCTGCTTCATATGGATGGGGAGCCTGTTCCATAGACAGTGTAGTCTCTGGGATACATATGTGTCTCTCCAGCAGGTCCTACTTATATCACAGGCAGGGTGTAACTCTTTAGAATGGATAATTCTGATGCTGTTTGTTTTGTAGATATGCATGAGATCCATCAGAGTGGGGTCTGATAATGCCCTCTATGCCAGGCATAGGTCTCCCCTCAAAAGCCTGTAGTAGACAAAATACAGGGATAGGGCCTTAAGGAAGTCTGCATAGGACATTTTACTTATGCACTGTATTCTTTTAGCAAGGAAGTTCTGTGAGCATTCCAATTGTTTGATATGCCTGGCTAGGTACATACCAAATGGGCATTGTACTCAATGATTGATCTAATGCATGCCAAATACAGTGGAACAATGACTTCCTTGGGCCTAGATGACATACCTTTGTTATAAGTTGCGCAACACAGAATGATTTTCTCATTACTGTAGGCATGTGATGGTCAAAGGCTAGATTACTATCTATGTGTGTCCCTAAATCCCTAACTACTGGGTCAACTCTAAGGGTTGTGTTGTCAATATGATAGTTATCAGGGGTGGATGACTTCCAAAAGGATACTATTGTTCATTTCTTGGCATTTAGTTTAAGCCCATGGCTTTGAATCCAGTTGTTTGTCTGTATCATCCCCTCCTGGAGAACATTTGTGTCAGTGTGGGATTCAATGACAGCTCCTAATTTGCAATTATCTACAAATTTAGTCAGCCAGAGATCATTGACATTGGCCTTGACTTCAGAGAAGTAAATGGCAAAAAGGAGCAGTCCAAGCACTAATCCCTGAGGGCCTCTACTTGTGACTGGCCTCTTTGTAGAGGTGGACTCCCCAATTCTAACTTCCTGGGTCCTGTTTGTGAACCATTTCGCTATCCACTGGGTAACATACGAGTTTGTACCTAACCTCTTGAGTTTATCAACAATGCCAAAGTGGGGTATTGTTTCAAATGCCTTGGCCAGGGCAAGGTAGGCAGTGTGAACAGTTCTACCCTCATCAATTGCTTTGGTTACCTTCTGGCTCAGTATAGGTGGCTCCATTTACAATGAGCTCTTAACACAACTGTGTATTGCCTTTGATGTTGTGGACATAGCTAAAGAATGCCTTGTCATTGTCCTTGGCCTGGGAGGCCAAATTTACCTCAAATTTGGCTTTGGTAGACTTTGTCCTCCGAGTTGTTTGTTTAATTTTATGAGAGGGCTTTTATCCTGCTGGGTGCTGCACCTCCTAATTTTTGCCATGATTTTTTTCCTTCTGTTATACAGCCTATTGATGTTGTGATTCCACCAGGGTGGCTTGTTTTTTAAGTTAGTTCTGTACTTCTTCCTGGTGGGTACAGCTGCCTCTGTGCGGCTATTAACCTGCTAGTACAGGGTTTCTGTGAACATTCTACATAGGCAGCAATGTTCTCAGGGTTTATGACTGCTGGAAATTTTGCCAGGTTATCACCTAACAGCAGGAGGTTAGCCTTAGAGTTCCTGAATATTCCAGGTTTAGCTGGGGGTCCCGGTTTTATTTTTACTTCAAAGGAGACCATTTTGTGGTCTGACCTTACCAGGGAGGATATTACAGTAGGTGGTGTGCAGCACTTTCCCATATTAGTGAGGATCAGATCCAGTATGGTTGCACCCCTGGTTTGTGTATTGACTATCTTGTCCAGGGAGTTTGTGTTTACAAAATGCAGGAAACTCTGTGCCTGTACATTTGGTGTTGTATAGGATTCCCACTTAATAGTGGGGTAATTAAACTCACCCATGAATACGGTATTGGATTGGATGGTTAGTGTTTCTAATAAGTTTAAATACATGGTATGGGTTTCCTGGGTCATAGAGGGGGACCTATAGCTTGCAAAGAAGTGGTATTGGATTTTGCCTATGGTGATTTGAACATGGAGCAGCTCAAGTGCATTGTCTTGCCTGACCAACCTTGAGGTATATTTATTTTTGAATTAAATAGAGATACCACCACCTTTAGTCCCTGCCTGTGCAGTAACTGGTCTAAATGTGTCAAAGGAATTATAGCCTGCACTGATGGTTTGCTCTCAGTAGTTTTAAACCATGTCTCAGTGACTGCACAGATGTTAGCATTCTCTAGGGTGAAGACAGCTTCTAGGGAGTGGGAGTTTTTGTTTAGACTCCTAGCATTGAACAATAATACCTTTAGATTTTCTTGGTTTTGATTTGCTATGTCGGAAGTACTTTCAGTTTGGCATTGCCTAAAAAAGGCACTATGGGGGGAAGACAATGTTTTAGCTAATATTTGAAAGTTGAGAGGGGAGTGGTGCAGACCATCCTTGGCAAAGCAGCATGGTCTACTGACCATCTCCTTCCATGCTGACAAATATTGCACCCCCTTAGAATGACACCAGAAACTAAGACAATTATTAAAGTCAATCAGCTTTTGTTCATATCGTGGCATCATCCATGGAGAAGGTAAAATGCTGCTCAATGCTAGGCTTATACCAACCTGAGACATATATTCCGAGAGGTCCATGATGTCTCTCTTCATATAGTCTAGGGAGGTACATCTAAGGTCATTTACTCATTCTTGGACTATGACTAAGTCATATTAGTACTCATGGTCCAGTAACCTGAGTGCATGCATAATGTGGTGGATCCTAGCCCCTGATAAGCAACTGACCGTAACTTTCTCCTTACTCAGCCTGATGACAGGGACATCAGTGTGTCGCATGGAGTCTCCAATGACTAGAATGCTGGATTGTGTGGTGACTTGCCTTATGGGCTTAGAGGTAGAGGCTCCATGAGATGTAGCTCTATGTGCTGTTGTGGGTGTTGTTTTGAAAGAGTGTGTTTGGGGCTGCTGAGGGTATTTGTTATGTGCACTTCATCTAGGAGGTCTTTGTGGTTTAGGAAGGTTACATTTAAGTGCCTCAGTACTACTGACAACCTTATTGACATTAGGAGTTCTTTTATGCGACAGCTTTGCCTCCATTGACATTGTGTAAATACATCTCTCACATACCATATCAGTTTGTTTGAGAATAAACTGGTTGTCAGTAAACATGAGGCAATTTCTACATTGCATCAGGATGCCCATGTCCACCAAACTGGTAATGTAGATAGTGGGAAAGTATATATCCATGGCAATCAGGGTTGTCAGATTTGTAAAGGGACAGGTAAGGACCAAAAAAAAAAGCCCTTCACACTAAGTGAAGACCAAAAAAAAAAAGGTCTTTCATGCGGAACAGTGGCCAATCAAAAAAACAGCCCGTTGCTTCACATTGAACAGAACTGGCTCCGTTTTGCGATTTATGATTGGCCTGTATGCTGGTATATGAACCAATCAAAAATCACAAAGTAGAGGCTGTTTCACCAGGATTTTAACCATCAGTGCAGGACGCAGGATTGGGCTGCTGATCCCAGGACAGTCATTCTCAAATAGGGACATCTGGAAACCCTAATGACAACAGACCCTTTTATCCAAGGCAGCAGACGTCTGGTTATCTTGACACGTGGATCCACACACATGAACCCTAAAATGTTTCCTGCACATATTACAAAGACTCTCTCTCTCTCTTTCTCTCTGGGGAATTTACATTCAATGGGAAGGTTAAAGCAGCAAAGACTACCAGTTTTATAATAAATGCAGTTTATTATGTACAGACATAACTAAATACAGGTGCTTCCACTCAAAACAAAACATTGTGGTTTAACCAAATGCAGAGCAAGTACTTTAACTCAGTCTTACACTTAGACTTGTACTACTGGGGAACAGTCTTTGTTAGGTCTCCCTAAATTCCTCTGCTGGGAATAATTTCTAGTTTCTCCTTCCAGGTTTTCATTGCATACATACAAATATTTCAAGCATGGACATTAATACCCTTCTAGCGTGCCAATATAAGAAAACACTTGTCCCCATAATAAATGTCCAGGCTGTTTTTAAAAATATCTAAACTAGTACTTCCTTTAATGTAACTTGGTAGTCTGTCCCATGCATCAGCTGCTCTTTCATAGAACCAATTAGTACACTTCTCATTCCTATAGAATCTTCTACATAGGTTGTCTGATGATTCTCTACTACTTTTTGATGACCCGAAACAATCCCAGAGACAGCTGTCTATAAATGCCCTATATACCTCAATAAGATCTCCTCTTAGATATCTATAAGAGACACTGTACAAGTTCAGATATGTTAGACTTTCATAATAACTTAAATTTTTACATCCATGTATGCTCTTGTTACATTTCTGCTGTACTCTTTCCTGTTTACTCATGCTTGTTTTCTTATAAGGTGTCCATATTGTTATTCCATACCAGGGTTGCCAGACATCCCTATTTGGGTGGGACTGTCCCGAGATCAGCAGCCTGATCCCGAGTCCCGCCCTGCCAGTTTAAATCCCGGCCAGCCTCCGCTTTGTTTGGTTTTTTTTTTTTTTTTGATTGTCCCGTATACCTGGCATACGGGCCAATCAAAAATTGCTAAACACGGAGCTTCTTGTGTTCCGCATTAAACACGAGAAGCTCCATGTTTACTGATTGGCCCATATGCCGGTATACGGGCCAATCAAAAATCGCTAAACACGGAGCTACTTGTGTTGAATGCGGAACTGCAATGCATTAAACACGAGAAGCTCCATGTTTAGTGTAGAGCTACTGAGTGAGCTCAGTTCTCTAATTAAAGACCTTTTTTTTTTTTTTTTGGTCTTCACTTGCCATGAAAGACCTTCTTTTTTTTTTTGTCCCTACCTGGGGAGCTGGAAATCTGGCAACCCTGTTCCATACACAAGTTTGTGTCTAATGTAACTAATAAGCAATGACTTAATCGACCATCATTTCTGATTTCCTAGACTTTATAAATCTTTTTATACAACCTATAGTTCTAGAACTATCATTACCTAATTGCTTGATATGATTAGAAAAACACGTAGCTGGATCTGCCCATATATCCATGTCCTTAAATGAATCTACAGTTTCAATCGTTGTGTGCTTTATTAAATATCAACCTTTCAGTTTATGTCTCCCAAATCTCATATGCTTAGATTTTTATGTAATTATTAGCATATTTTCTCCTGTTCCAAAATGGTCAATTTAGTCAACTTATTTTCCAGGCATGCCTTATCTGTAACATGTGTAATCAGTTTACCCACTTTCAAGTCATTTGCATATAGACTATAGAACGTCTCAGATGAAAAAGTTACATTTGAAAGATACAATCTAGACAAGCAAGGACTTAGGACAAAGCACTACAGGACATCCTGACTGTAACCAAGAATTTCACCTGTCCAATTGCTGTATGATACTTGTCATGTCCTGTTTGTAAGCCATGCAGCTATTCATCTTATCAAGCATACATAGATACCTAGTTGTTCTAATTTATTGATAAGTGTTTTGTGTATGACCCTGTCAAATAATAAAATTAAATCGATATAAATTACATCACAGCACAATGTTCATTCATAGCTGTTATTATATTGTTTCAGAACATTGGGAGGGTGGCCTAATGGTTAAGGTGTTTGCCTTACAAACACAGGGTACAGGGTTTGAATCTCACAGGGGATAATTGGCTAGGCTTAAATGGCTCGCAAGGGCAGTTAGCCTAGTACTAATCTATGAATCTAATCTATGAAAAACATCATGTTACAGGTTGTAATTTATCTATTTTCAACATATGCATGTCGATATATGGTTTCAAGTCCCAATCTATACAGTTCTGACAATAACTTATCCAATATTACCTTCTCCATTATTTTTCCACAACATGAAACTAGACTTAAGGTTCCATATGACTGGGTTTGCCCTACTCCCCTTTCCCTTAAAGGCAGGTTTAATAAGTGCATGTCTCCAGTCTTGAGGAATCTCCCCATATTTATATGACTTAGTCTTCTTCTTCTTCTTTTGGCTTTTCCCAGTTAGGGATCACCACAGCGGATGGTATCTCTCTTTTTACTTTCTCCAAGTCTTTTGGGTTCCTAATACCATAACAGGAATGGACCCCATTGCTAAGTCAAAGTATGATTAAAGATCATGAAATTAATATTGTTTCAATCTTTGATATCAGCCAGAACTGTTCTTCGCAGCACCCACAATGTGCCCAGTAATGACGCCTTCTGCAATTCATATGGAGTTACAAGTACTGGTAACATATCCAACTACAATTGTAGATTCTTTTTTATAAGACCCATTACTCCTACTCCTGTTGGAACTGCCTAGGTATCTTTCGCCCACATTGCTCTCATTTCAGCCTGCAAATTCTGATATTTTATGTCTTTGTGTCTCTCTGTACACAAGACACTGTAGTCATTGGGTGTGGCAATTTCAATGATCAATGCTACTTTTTTTCTTCTTTCCATGGACCACTATATCTGGTTTTCTAGCATCTATCTTTTGAACTGTTGGTAATGGGTGATCCCATGTGATATACACTTCATCATTTTCTGTGATGCTTTGTGGCTCATGTTTCCAGTGTTTTTCAGACACTTAATTTCCCTTAATGTTTGCACAATCCCCAGTGCAACAATCTTGCCACATTATTATGCCTTTCAGTATACAGTCCTTCTGCCATTAGTATGTCACAACCAGCAATGAGGTGTGCGACTGTTTCCAATTCGGTTTTACAAAACCTGCATTTGTCTGTTTCTTCTACATATTCAATGGACTTTGTAAACCAATGTGTACTCAGCCTACTATCTTTGTCTGCCAATGTTAACCTTTAATCCCTTTGTTTGAATTTGCCTCTCCTTAACCATTACTGCATTCATTCCTGATCAACATGAGGTTCTTTCAAAAGTTTTCTATACTTGCAACTATATTTATGCATTTTCCACATTTCTTGCCTTCTCATCTGGTCCTTCACCTTATATTCTTTCTTTTAGGTGCTGCCTGATTTTTATCTACTTCTGCTCTGATTTTCATTCCTGCTTAATGCCTTTACGCTTCTGCTAAATTAAACAGAGGACTCATCTTAGATTTATTCTCCTCATATTTCAAAACTTTCACTATGTTTGGGTCTTGTGAGGTCAGGAGATATGTATGCAGTCCCACGATTGCAGATCTATACATGTAATCAATTTCAAGGAGACCCATCCCTCCTTTGGAATGGGGAATATATAATCTTGGTATGCACTGATTTTTATAAATCATCTGGTGAGCATGAAGCATCATTCTTGTTTTCTTGTCTAATCTCTCCAATATGTTTTGGGGCCAGTCAATAACTCCAAAACTGTAAGATAGGATAGGAAGAGCAAATTGGTTTATAGCTTGGATTGTGTTCCTAGACGTCAATGCTGTCTTCAAAATTAATTTAAGTCTTCTAAAGTATTCCTTACTAACTTTTATTTGCATTTGTTTGTGTTTTATTGTTGATCCTTCATGAATTCCCAAATATTTATATACTCACTCTTGCTCAAGTTGCTTTATATCACATTCTTGTCCCAGACAGTTGTTTTCCTGATGCTGCAGTTTTCCTGCTTTAAAGTTTGCCTTTGCACATTTATCAAGACCAAGTTACATTTTTATATCATCTGAAAAAGTTTTGACAACTTGCAGTTGTGCTTCCAGTTCCTTATCTGATGAGCTATACAGTTTTAAATAATCAAGAAAGAGAAGATGAGAAGTCTTTACAATGGTATTGTAAGTTCTTGCTGAAGCGTTTTCAGGTCAGTATAACTAATTCTGTCTCCTCTCTGTGCTTTCTTTGAATCCATTTTCACAGTTCTTTTCCAATATATTCCAATTTGATTCCAGTATCTGAGGTTACCTGGATGTCAATAGGACAACTTATCACCCCTTTAGTGGAGCCAAAGTGTTTTGCATAAGATTTTGTAAATATATCAATAATCTGCCATGTCTGAGAATACCCTATTACCTAAAAAGGAATGTTGTAAAGGGGCAGATGATTAGAGCAGCAAGAATGACATCGGATTGAAATGATTTCAAGAAAGAGGTTGACTTTGTCCACAATATGTTCAAGGAAAGAGGGTACCCAAACTTGATAATTGAAAATATTAAGAAAGAAGTAATTAGAAAACGGAGTACTGACTATTTACCATTATTAATTAGTGGAGATATAAATAACATAAATAAAAATGAAAATATAAATAAAAATGTAACCAATAAAATAGGAAATAATACATCAAATTTTGGGTTACAACTACTATATTTGACCTTGACACATTATGCAGAAATAGGATGGATAAAGAAGTGTATTAATGGGATCTGGAATATGTTCAGTAGAATGCCAACAAGAGTTGAAATATTTAAACAACCTTTAAATATAGTTTTAGGAGAAACATGAATCTAAAAAATAGTTTGGAGAAAAAACAGAGTGGAATTAAAGAGGGGGCTTATGTAAAAGTAGGTACTTACAAATGTGGAAGATGTGCACAGTGTCCATTTATAGCTGGTGCAAAGGAAGTGAATATTCCTAGTGTTGGGTTTAAGCTCAGGAGTTATACATATTCCAGTTGTTACACAAAGGGAGTAGTATATTTGGCATATTGTAAAACATGTTGGGCATATTATGTGGGCAAAACTGAACAAAATTTAAGAATTCGTATTGATGAACATATACGGGATATAAATAAAAAGAATGAGAATAATGCCCTATATAGACATACATTGAAATGTACAAATATGGATGTCAAGTTTTGGGTCTTAGAAGAAGTTAGGCACAGTGAAAGGGGAGGTGATTGGGAAACATATCTGGAATTTCGTGAAATAATATGGTAGTTAAGATTGGATTCTTGTACCAATCCAGGAATTAATGATCACATTTCTATTAAACCAGCCTTAAAGTTACTTTCATTAGACCCTAAGAAATGTATTTAAGGATGAACCCAACAAGTTTCATAAAATTTGGTTTATATATTTATGCTATGTAACCATTTATATAATCTTTATACAACTTGTTTTTATAATTATGTTTTATTGGTAACCACTTTTTTATCAGATTTTTATCAGATTTTAATAATTAGTGCAATTATTTTATGTACAATATCCAATATTTATTTATTTTACTTGAGTATTGAAGCACTTTATGATAAGAGGGATGAATTGTTCATCCACATTTGTACAAGCTGTAATTAGTGACACTATCTATTTATTTACAACATTTATAGGTGTACATATGCACTATGTATTTTAGTACTATTTACACATACATAATATTATTTTTACAATTTAGGTGTGTATAGATATAGTTACAGTTTTTTAGCATGTGGAATATGTGATGATATAGGTGTAATTAAATATCCCAATATGTTTAAGGAATGATGAACTTGCTATACCACAATATTAATGTTTATATAAAGGGTTTAAAACTAATTAACTAATTAATTTTTAAATTTTTTAATTAATTATACAATGAATGTGTGAGCCAATAGGATGTACTGTAATGTTATAAAATGGGTGAATTGAGGGAGACAGATGATTCTGATGAAGTCTCTGGATGATGAGATGAAAGCGCGCTAAATCTGTATGCTGAAGTTTTTTATTGGAATAAAACTGTGTTATTTGCTATTGCTGGTTATCGTTTATTGGAATCATATTTTACAGGGAAGTAGAGGACAGCCTTTATTGATACCTCACAGCGAAGATACACTTTTTTGAAGGTAGAAATATACACTTTTCTCCACTGTAGTGCGATCTCCGAGTTAGTATATATAAGTAGCAAGAGGTGTGGGAGGCACAGACCCCCCTACATGGGGGGAGGGGGGGAATGCAGTGAGACTTGCCCCCCTGCAAAAATGTGTTTCTAGTATTTTTTTTTTTGTTTTTGTGCTTTGATAAACTGTTGTTCGCAAAAGTGCATTTTCATTTAAGTGCACTTTCACTAAAGTGGGTTCGGCTTTCTGTTCTTCGGTAAAGTGTGTTTTCGAAGAACAGAAGTAAGCCCATACATATATATGTGTATGGGTTTGTGCATGTGTGTGTGTGTGTGTGTGTGTGTGTGTGTGTGTGTGTGTGTGTGTGTGTGTGTGTGTGTGTGTGTGTATGTGTGTGTGTGTAAGTGTGTGCATCTATGCATGACTGCGTGCTTGCAATACATACTTTGTTGGCAAAGTTTATTGCAGTTTATTTCACGGTCACTAACTATCAAGTGCAAAAGCTATTGAAAGTAGGAACATCCACTGTTCATTTTCTGTCTGGAATGTGCTTCTGTACATGATAAGGAGTCTCTTTTAATGTTGAAACGTTCAAATATGATGAAAGTATCAGTATCAGGGTTGGGAATCTGTGTGTGAGTGCTTGTAGGTTAGGATTAGAGAAAGGGCAAGAGAATGCAACAGATTTAGTGTTGTGAATGTATGCTGGTATGTGTGAAGGGAAGGAACTGTGTGTGTGTGTGTGTGTGTGTGTGTGTGTGTGTGTGTGTGTGTGTGTGTGTGTGTGTGTGTGTGTTGTGTGTGCATGTTCAAGTATTTCTGGGTTATGGTTAGAGTAAGGGCTAGGGTTAGGAAAAATGCTTGTGTTGTGCATGCATGATGAGTAATGTGTGAGTGTCTCATTTAGTTGTACTGTTAGATAATCCCCGGGATTTATGAAGCTCGGTGCAATGACAGTTTTAGCCTTGCGCCAAGCGTACCCCTTACAGATGATGCAGCAGCACCATATGAATATTTATGAGGGCGTGCTGCCGCACCCTTGACACGCACAGTACATGTGTGTGAATGCAGAGGGCATGTTTAAGTGCTCTACGGAGGCTTAAACATGCCCCCATAGTTGCACAACCTACAATGCTTACTATTAGAGTCCGTCTCTAATAATAAGCAATTAATTCAGGGTCCGTGGATACTGAAATGTATGCTAAGCATACAAGAGTGTCCAGGAACACTGAAATAAAATCAAAGTAGTAAACACACAAGCACGTAGTGGAATGTTTAGCCCTGTCCCTAGAAATACCACAATTAGATTCACTGTGTCCCTATTTTACATTTGTATTGCTTCATTACTGAAAGTGTAACTGAAGCGCAGTGTGTTTGCGCATCGTTGTCCTCTGCTTAGTGTAGCTTACACATCAAAATCATCCAAATAGAAAATAACAGTGTAGTGGTTAGAGCATCTGCCTAATGAACAGGCATACACAGTTCAAGTCCCACTATAGCACATATCATTTTCCATGTGGAATGTGTATATGAACATATTTATATATCCTTTTGCTGTATAACCTACATAATAACATGTAAACGTGAACTGGAGTACTGCATGACATGTTTAACTAATGTCATTTAATCAAAGTGGTAGTGTCATAATGATTAAGGCACTAGTAAACAGGTGTAAGAACAAATAAGCAGTAGTAAACATATATAAGTATCAGTAAGCAAGCCTAAGTGTGTTTGCATGGGTGTAAGCAGTGCCCACACACATTAAGCATAGTTTAAGCTAACCGAATTTAACAAACTGTAATTGGAAGACAGCACAGCCTACCATCGTGCAAACATGCACAATCCCACTCACAACTGCTTAAAAGTTCTTTAATCACGCTGTATCCAATGGCCCTTGTTCTGGCAGCAACAAAATGGCCTCTGCAAAGGTCAAACCGAGGACCCTGCATACCACAGCCAATGTGATTTACCACTAAGCCATGGCAGATATACAGAAATCTGATGTTATCACAAACATATCGTCCAGCACAGTCATGCTACAGCATAGGAAATGTATATAATTATGTAGATGTATGTGCATGTGTATGTACAGATATATAATGCACACACATACATATATATATATATAAACGTCGTGACAATAAAGCATACAAAAAGAATGAGAAGGAAATCAACAGCAACCCCAGTATTATATAGCACTGTCAGCGTATGTCATATCCAGCTGGGCAGGGGTGAGCAAATCACTGCTACTCACACCACAGGCAGGATACTATCAGTGGGAGTAACATTGTTGATCTGCTAAGTCTACTTTACAAACAATCACAGGGAATCCCTAGTGGGACTACCCAAAAATTGCTAGGCAGTGTGGACTTCTGACCATTACACAAGCAAGGGCAGGTATGTTCAAGTACCAAATGGTGGGAGAGCCTGATGATAAATGGATTGGGACAACATATGTGTAGGGTCCCTAACACTGGGGAGAGGGCAATGTGTGGAGGTGTGTCATGGCTGTGATAGCAACCAGAGAATGGATGGTTTGCGTGTATGTCGAACTCTGGTGGGGTGGAAGAACCATGGGTATGAAATTATGGATCCAGGCGTGTCAGGGTTGGATGGCCTCGTTCTAATTGGACCACCTCATGGAGGTCAGTGAGTTCGTTATAAGTATATATGCATACACACATGCATACATATATATATAGAAGTACATTCCCTGTAACACATGCATTCCTTTTGCAGACATAAATAACATGAAAGTGCCGCTACAAACCTTGACAGTAGATAGAATAATAGGTTGTGCATAAGAGGGAAGGGACAAATCTACAAAAATGCAGAAGTGTATACTTTGTCCAAAGTCAATGCTACTATCAAAAAATAAATTGTGAGGACTTTCTCACTATGAAATAGTGGAAGCATTCCTGTGATCTGCCTGCTGTGGCAACGCCAATTACTAAACCGGTCCTATTTGTAATATAATGTCGCCGAACTCGTACAATACTAGCTCTCAGGTGTAACGTGTGCATTACCACATAGTCATAGTTATTAATTTATTGTAGTGTCTTGTTAATGGGAGTAATGATGTAATGAAGTATAGAGTCTAATCTTGAAATAAAGACATGTGTGTCCCAGGTGGGACAACCCAAAAATTGTGAATAGTGTCCTATTGGTCACTCATTTCACCAATGTTTGTGGACTAAAAGTTTGGGATGTCTGAGGATACATGGAGTGAGTCAACCCATGGGATGGGTCTACAGGAGTAGGGAGTGGCCGATGTGTAGTAGTGTGGATACACAGTGCATCCAACTGGAGAATGGATGACTGCTGTATCAGTGATGTGTTGAGGTGGGTGTTTGGGGAACTGGAATCCATGGGTATATGGGTCTATATGCAAATGAAGCAGCACAGCAATAGTGTAGTGGTTTAAGCATAAATAAGCAGTAGTAAGCATATATAATCACCAGTAACTGTGTTTAAGTGTGTTTGTGAGGGGGTATGCATTGCCTACACAGATGAAGCAAAGTAGAAGCTAACTGAGTGTAAGAAACTGTAGCCAGAGGTTACAGACAAATATATATATATATATATATATATATATATATATATATATATATATATATATATATATATATATATATATATATATATATATATATATATATATATATATATATATATATATGTGTGTGTGTGTGTGTGTGTGTGTGTGTGTGTGTGTGTGCATAGATATACACAGATATACAGCTATGATAGGAAACAGCACACAAGAATGACATATGTTCACAAGCTATGACAATGGAAGTGAGAGGCCCAAGCAAGAAACATGTAACATGTAGCTTGACCCCCCCCCCCCCTCAGCCGGACAGAGGAAACATACACACAAACCCACAAACAATGTAAATAGTCCACTGCTCCCCTGACCACAGGCAGGATAGAACCAGGGGTACAAAGTGCACCCGTGAAATCTAATCTTGGAACACAGACTGGAGCGTCCCTTGCGGGACACCCCAAAAATTGACATATAACCAAAGGAAGCTGATATGACAACCATTCTGGCTAGGGTGGGTACATACCCGGAATACAAGGGTGGGAAAGCCTGATGACCCATGGGTCGAGACAACGTATGACATGGTTCCCATGAAGTGGAGAGTAGGCAGCGTGTAGTGGTGTGTTCAGCCCCGACCTGCACCCAGAGGAAGGATGGGTGCTGTAGAGGAGGTGCGGGTGGGGTAACTATGGGTAACTAGTTATGGGTCTAGGTGTGCAGGTGTTGTCTGATGTGGGTCTATACGGACAGCCCCAGGGATGTGAGCAAAAGTGTTCATTGGGCAGAGGCGTCACCCAACGAGCAGCCACATCCACTACTACATGGCAAGGAATGGAATAACCAGATGTAGATGTGTATATATACATATATATATATATATATATATATATATATATATATATATATATATATATATATATATATATATGTATAGAGGAATGTGTGTGTATATCTACCCATAGCTACATGGAGATATACCTCTCCCTCTCAGTAGTACAAATTTATACATACAGAGACAGACTACTTATACATACCCACATATAGATATATACATATGCAGACACCCATACACCCATATGTTGTTAGATATACATAGACAGCAATATATAAATATATACATGTATGCATACATATACAAGATATATCTGTATATAGTAATGTAGATCTATATATTATATATATACATATATGTGTGTGTGTGTGTGTGTGTGTGTGTGTGTGTGTGTGTGTGTGTGTGTGTGTGTGTGTGTGTGTGTAAATATACACATGTAAGTAGCTAGGATATGATACAGCAGTTATGAATTACATATGTTCACAGGCCATGGAAACAGGGGCGAGGGGTCCAATCAACAAACATGTAACACGTAGCATCAACCACCCCCACCTAGATAGATGAAACATAAAAACACATGATACAAGTAAACCCACCACTGCTTCCCAGACCACAGGCAGGATATTACCAGTGGGAGAAACCTGCCAGGTCTAATCTTGAAACAAAGACATCAATGTCCCTTGTGGGATACCCCAAAAATTAATGATCATCGGAGTCAGTCCCTGTAATGATTCATCCAACCAGGCTGTATACGTGCATGGACCAGTAGGTTGTGCAAGCCTGATGACCCATGGGTCGACACAATGTACGACATGGGTCCTGACACATGGAGAGTGCGCAGTGTGTAGTGGTGTGGTTAGACCCCCACCTGCACCCACAGTAAGGATGAGCGCTGTAGAGGAGGGGTAGGTGGGGGAACTATGGGTATGCAATTATGGGCCTAGGCGTGTAGGTCTTGGCTGGCGCAGTTGCATTAGGACAGCCCCAGGGATGTAAATAATATTCCGAAATGGGCAGAGCTTACGCCTATACCTCTCAACCCCTAAGAGCAAAACCACTGGACAGAACATAAACCGTTGGAGGAACAAATAGGGACAGAAATCACATATTCCACTTGCAACCTTAGAAAGCTGATAGAGTAATAGGTTATGCATTAGCATGACTCGGCTGAAGAATGTGGGGTCCTAAACCCAATTACTTTTCTGTATTTAATGGTGTCATTTCCCAGGTATTTGCCAGACAGGTGCAGATTGTAAGAGGAACACACCAATAAAATGAAGCAAACTCTGGACAGGCCGCGGATTCTGTACAGTCGACCTGCATGCTTACGCCTAATGGGCAGCCATTCCTGATATGGGTCCCATTGCAGCACAGTCCAGTTTATATGGCTAAGTACGGTATAGCCATATCTGTCATTGCATAACCCACTACACAACACCTAAAAACACATGGTCGCAAAACTCCACTGTAGGCATGTAAGCCGATGTAATAGGCATCACAAGGTATTATTGTAGTCCTCATGCCCACCCAGAGGGGTGTGAGTGTCTGATGCAAACATCAAATGCAGTGCATTTGCAAGTGCAGGAGCAAGTGGATGTAAGCCTGTTTGGCTGCCAGTATGTGAGTACCACACTGGTGAAGCAATGTAGAGGCTAACTGAGTGTAAGAAACTGTAACCAGAGGTTAGCATTGCTTAGCTCCACACAAACCCGCGCACACCCGCTCACAACTGCTTTAAAGTGCCTTAATCACTCTGTACCCAACAGCTTGTGTTCTGGCCAGCAACAAAATAAACAGCCTCTGCAAGGCTAGAACTCAGGACCCTGTACGTCACACTACATCATGATAGCAATACATATAAAGGAGGTATCAATAAACTAATCCTCACTACAGGAAATCAAATCAAACATGTGAACTGAATCTATGTACAATGTAATGTTCTATAACCTGCCACAGAAAATAAATATGTGAATTGGAGTACTGCAGTAAACATAGAGTTGAGGTGTCACTGTAATAAAGTTATGAAGTCCCCAGGACCCCATACAGTGAACGTACACATGAATCACAGATACCAGACACATATTTAACCTGTAATGAATAAGACATAGCTTAGCCTTTTCGAAACCGGCCAATTACAGAAAAGTGCAGGAATCTGGCCCTTCTTAAACCAAAGAGGCGATAATATGGCTCATAACTGGTTGTAGCTTCCCCCTGCAGGCAGAATGGCTGAAGTGGGAGAAGGCACTCGCTTTAGAGCACAGCGCTGGAGCATCCAGGAGTCCAAATTCATGGTATGGCTCCTGGTAAAGCATCATGACAGGAGACTACTGCAGGACCAGTACCAGGGCTCACAGTACAAAACTGAGGCCTGGAACAGTCTCGCCCGTGACCTCACTAGTGCTACAGGTATCCGCCGGACTGGTGAGCAGGTCAGGCACCACCATGCAGACCTGACGCGGTGGAGGGGGGATGTCCTGGAACAGTGGATCCAGGAAGCAAGGCAGATGCAGAATGCCCCAGAACTGAGTAAGTACTCCTTCCACTACGTAGTTAATAATTGCCTAGCTTGTGTATACTGTGGATAGGTATGGCTAAATATCACTGTACTTCTCTGACAGCTGCAGATGAGTGTGCTGCGAACCAGCAAACCTATGATGCTAGACTGCAAAGGATGTGTCATGAGGCAGGTTAGTACTGTCATAAATAAATGTAAGAGCCTCAGAAAGTGTTGTACCAGTATACAGAATTGTGTAAAATGCTGCGAATAAAGGTGTAACCCCTGCATTACTTCTGTTTACTCTGCAGTCATATGTTGTTGTACTGTTGCAGTTATTAAATAGTACTGTTGTAGTAAGCAGTGTTACCCACACTGTGGTATGCAGATAAAATGTGTATGAAGTGCTGTATAACACATGGTCGCAAATGTTGGAAGTGCAAACAGGTCAGTCATATTAGACTAAATGCATTGCAAAGCCTCACAACAATTGCCTGATAGCATAGTGTACAATGATCTTAGCTGTAATGCTTTTGTCACACACAGCAGGGCATTGGATCCCAGGAGCACCAGTAAGTTGAATGCATAATCATTCTACACAACTGCAAACAGTTTGTTAGAATGTTCAGAGAAAAAGCTGTATGCATATATATACTTAACAACTGTACAGATTTTGCTAGAATGCTCAAATAGAAAGTGGTATGCATATTCATACCCCTCAACTGTTCCAATCTGCCCAGTATGTCCTGATAAATGGCCCACATCACCTGCCTTTTGCCCTGTTCCCCTGACAAATTAGTGTGATGATCCAAGAAATGCAGGCAGCTGTTAATGACATATAACTGATAGTCAGACTTGTACATAGTCAGAGAATGTACATGCAAACAGCATCTCACCCAAAGTGTATGACAGCAGTCTCAAAACATGTTGCATTAACAATTGCATCTTGTCAAGCCTGTACATAAGACACAGGTCCCGTACATACTAATCTACAAACATACCATTGTACAATATAACGCTTTTGGGCAGACCACTGCAGTGACTCTGAATCTTGTGAAAACTACAAGGATTTATTAGTTGTTAACTGAACTCTCTCTTACCCCTACCATACGTGCAAAAATAACCGATTTACACAGCTCATTTGGTATGTCTACACTCCTAACCTTTGTTGGGACATATGTCCTATTGGTTTATAAATATTCACATCTGTTTCTATGCATGTGCCATGTTAAAATACTCCCATATTGGTGTCCTGTTGCCATCAATGAAACCTGCATGTTGTTGTAATGGCCACTGTTTACCCATATATGCATGTGTTCTGCCTGCTCTGCAACTATTTTATATCTGGTGCCCTGGGTAATGGGAATATCTGTGCATGCTGCTATAATTAATCATGAATGCTGTTGACAATTACTAACCCATATCTGCCTTAAACATGCTACAGCATAGCTCATATAGGAAGGCCGGTCCCAGCAAACCCACCTGTCCCACCTCAGCTGGCCATGGCACCTGGCACCAGCACATCTGGGCCCAGTCTGGGACCTCCTCGTCTGTTGGACCTGCACATCCTTCGGGTGGAACCGCTGCAGGGAATGGGGCTCGGCCCCCCTGGGAGCGGGAGCAGACAGGAACCTGTCACCCGTGGTACAGTCCGGGCCGTGGTGCATAGGGAGCCTGACAGGGAGATTTGAGACTGCCTATGCCAGCTTGAGGGCTGAGTGGTGCAACTAGAGGGTGATCCTGCCCCTCCTAGACAGCCCCCAGCACAACCACCTTCTGGGCTGTGAAGGTGCAGTGGTGACTGCCCATGGGTGGGGACCTCAGTCCCACTGTATCCATTTGTGGGTTCAAGGGCTTGCGACTTCCAAACACCCCTCCCCGTCCAAGGTGCCCTCCCCACATGTGTCATATACCTCCCCTGTATGCGTCTTGTTTGTCTTGTCTGTCATCCTACCCAACCTATCTTCCCTGATTATACCTACTCTCCTTCCCCAACATCCCACTCTCACCTAAACATAAAAGAAAAAAGACCAATCTGTTCCCTCAAAAAAGCACTCCACATACATAGCTGTCCATTTTGCACACGTGTCCACTGGACCCATGTAAACATTTTTAATTGGCATCACAACATACTATTGTTGTCCTCACCCCTCTCTCAGCGTTGTGAGTGTCCAAATGTACCGCCAAATTTATTGCATATGCACAGCCATTGCTGTAGAAGAAATGGACAGCTAAAGACCTTCCCTACACCCAACCTGAACATCCCTAGCTACCTTGCCTACTGTCTTTCCCTCTTTGTGCCCCTTTTTCACCACTGTTCTATCATCCCTTTTTTCTTTTCTTTTAAAGAAATTAGCATGGGGGTAAGTGGGAGTAAGCACGTTTAAGCAGCAGTGAGCGGGTTTCAGCCTGTCTGCGTGGGGGTAAGCACTGCCTACACAGGTTAAGCAATCAAGAAGGTAACTGAGTGTAAGGAACTGTAACGAAAAGTAACCACTGACCAATAACCAACACTATTGCATAATGCAATAAAGCTGTTGGTTCCACATTTTGCTGTGCTTGAATTCTTCAACCTCCCAGAGTGCCAGGACAGTGTTGTTTATTGTTTAATTGCTTTATCTGGGCACTCTTTTCTCTGCTTCATTTTTTTTCGGTGTTACCAGAAAAGTAACCACTGCTTACCATCATGCAAAGCTGCGCACACACGCTCACAACTACTTAAAAGTGCCTTAATCACTCCATATCCAACAGCCCTTGTTCTGACCAGCAACAAAATGGCCTGTGCAAGGCTCAAAACCAGGACCCTGCTCACCACAGCCAATGTGATTTACCATTAAGCCATGGCAGATATACAAACATTAAATGTTATCATGAACATATCATCCAGCATAGTCATGCAACAGTATAGGAAATGTATTTCATTATGTAGATGTATGTGTGTGTGTTTAAGCCCAGCTATATATACATACATATATATATATATATATATATATATATATATATATATATATATATATATATGTATATCAAGAACATACCATGTGACAACAAAGCATTAAAAAAGAATGAAAAGGGAAATGCCAGCAACTTCTGTATTATGTAGTGGTGTTGTCCTATGTAATATCAAGACTCCCTCAGACAGACATGTGTCATTAATACATGCAAACATTTCAACATTGCCCAAATACAATACTTTGAACATTTTATTTACATTAACACAACAGTTCCTGTCCAATCATTGTGTAAGAAATGCACTCTTTCAAGGTGCTGTGTGCAACATCATCATCATTAAAAAGTTAAATGGAGTAACCATAGAGGTAGTGTTGTGTGTACAATAGGATCATCTGCATCATGTGTACCTGGAACCTTTAGGAGTCATGTGCATACCAGGATTGTGTGCCTGAATGAAGGGTGAGGACAACAGTAGTATGTTGTGATGCAAATTAGAAAGGTTACATGTGTCCAGTGGACACGTGTGTGAAATGGACAGCTATGTATGGGGCATAAGTTGTTCTGGGAAAAGATTGGCCTTTTGTTTCTGTTTTCGTAAGGTGAGAGTGGGATGTTGGGGACGTAGAGTATGTATGCTCGTGGAGGATAGGTTGGGTAGGATGACAGACAAGACAGACAAGACAGCATAAAGGGGTGGTATATGACACGTGAGGGGGATACACCTTGGATGGGGAGGGGTGTTTAGCAGTCACAAGCCCATGAGCCACCAAATGGAAACAGTGGGATGGAGGTCCCCACCCATGGGCAGCCACCACTGCACCTTCACAGTCGCAAAGGAGGTTGTGCTGGAGGCTGTCTAGGAGGGGCAGGGTCATGCTCTAAATGTGCCACTCTGCCCTCGAGCTGGTGTAGCTGGCCTCAAAACCCCTTATCGAGCCCCCTACACACCATGACCTGGACTGTACGATGGCTGACAGGTTCCTGTCTGGACATGCTCCCGAGGGGGGCAAGACCCATCCTCAGTGGTGGTTCCACCAGAAGGTGGGAGCAGAGCCAACAGTGGTGGAGGTCCAAGGCTGGGCCCCAGATGTGCTGGTGCCCAGTGCCATGGCCTGCTGAAGTGGGACAGGTAGATCCACCAGGACCTCCAATCCCATACAGCCTATGGTGTTGCAGTTTTAACACAGATAAGGCTTAGTAATAGTCAAGAGCATTCAGGATTACTTATAACAGCATGCATAGATATTACCATCAACCCAAGGCAACAGATGTCATACATTTGCAGAGGAAGCACAACACATGCATATATACTTCATGACATCTGTCCAAAGCGTAGATGACTTGTGACTGCAGCTATGGACAGTGGCCCATTATTGGCATGTCACTGTGATAACCTCAGACAGTGACTGTCATACCACTGTTTCATGTGATGTATGTTCAATCAGCGATGCGATGGCAGTAACTCTCATCACTGTCACCGTGTACTGACTGCAATCCTCACACTATGCTTCTGCAGTTCACAGGTGAGTGTTCTGTGAGTAACACAAGAAACAAATGATTCCACACACTGACCAGTCCACAGATGACCCTACACACAACCCATTAAACTGGCAGTAGTCTGAATAAAGCATAGCTACACTTACATGCTGTAGTCATGTCTGGCACATCACCCTCCTGTCTTTAGGCTATTTTCCACTGTGTATGTTGTTTGAGGATTATCCAGATTTCATCAGTGATGCAGTTTACCAAATACCAGATCCAGGTTCCACTCACAGTGACTGTCATGGGCAAACACCAACATGATGTTCCTAGATATTGTACTGTGTTTCCATGCAATTGGCTATGGGAATGTCACCACAGCTGTTCCACATGCAATCAGCTAAAGGAGGACTGCAATAGGTGCAGAGGCCATCACCTGATCATGACCACCACTTACAAAACACAAGCTGCTGCTGATCAGGTGTACATCTCCACACCCACCAGAGAGTGTGTGGGAGGGACAGACAGAGGCAAAGTACATCAGAGAAGGGCTGGGAGACTAAAACCTAAGCATCTTCTGTCACACACCTACCAGTACAGGGGTTCAAACCTTGACTGACTAGCCATTACTATTACATATGCATGCAGTTACTCCATGTGTCACACAGCTGACATGTTGGTGTGCTGTAAGAACATATACGTGTGTTGGTGAGCGACATCTGCAATAGAGATATAGTAGACATACATTAGGTGTAGCACACAGGGCTGTCCATATGAACAGATGTCATTGTCAACACAACCACACTCTCTAAGGGACTCAGACACATTGGCACACTTTGGCAGGCTCACAAATATACTTCCTAACTACTTAGTTTGCCACACTAGAGTAATGCACATGTATTACATGCACCACAGGGGTTATCCTGAGGTTCTATGGGCTAGGCCATTTCAACGTGTCTGACATCAGCCAGTATGCCAATGGGAGTTATACTGGGTGTGACTGTGGTTGGGAACATCATACCCCACATGCAGACACAAGGTGCCAGTACTGATATGCATGCGTGCATTGCTTCATGGGTGTGTAGTGGTTGGCTGTGCAAAATGGCTGTACAAGGCTGGGTGAGGGGTAATCCTTGGCATCAGGCCACCTGAAAATGGTTTGCAGTGTGGTTCAGGGGTGTAGTGTCTGCAATGTCCCACACAGATGGGTATTGTATTAACCGCCTGTCATCCTGGTTACTATTGTGTGTGGCCATTGCTTTGCAATGCATGCCATGTCTGTGTTTGATAGTCCTTGACATGAGCATTGCCTGGGATGTGCATGTCCCACATTAATGTACAGTGACATGTTTAAGTGTACCTGGTTTGTCTGGCACATGTTATGTACACAGACTGTTATCATCAGATGTGCCAATCCTGGCCTGGTGTGGCAGGGCTAATAGACAGCAGGTTGACACTGCACCTGCATTGATAGCATGATACAGGTCAGTGGCATCTGTCCATACAGGGCATGTGTGTAAGGCATTGTATGTCCTTTGTGGATCACATTTGATGGCACCACATATGTTGCAGGCATCCAGTGGGGAACATAGTGAAGGCACATTGTCCGCAATTATGTGCCTATTGTAATGGTGGGCAGGGTGCCATGCCCTCTGCAGCCTACTCCAATCACACGATGCCTACTATCTGTCAACAATGTGCAGGGTTCTAGCAACATAGCGGGAATTTCTAGGCAAGTGTGTTTGTGTATGACACATGGGTTCAGACCATATTCTGGGTAACAGTAGGGTTGATTACTATGTTCACCAGGTCTTTTGCCAGATGTAGGGGTATGGCTTGCCAACCCAGTCTCTTGGCTGATTGAAATCTGTAATCCTTGTGAGGTGGGCATTGTGACATATAATATGGCCACCATATATGAAAACTACAAAACCCGCTCTTCAAAACGTCCACTGGTTAGGCACTCACAGCTACCTCCACACAGTCTCTGACTGACAGTCACACACACCTGTCATGTCTTGGAATAGAATTCCTATCTAACTAGTTTCCCACTCTACAACATTACACAGTTATAGCACACGCTACGGCAATTACTGCGCTACCCTATCCCCAAAGGTGTATTTCACAAGGCATGACATCAGCAGGTTTACCAAAGTAGGGCATTTCAAATTTCTTGCAAATGAGTAGCCCAAAATGCATTGCTCACAAAACAGACAGCGAGACACACACAACACATCTGACATGTGTGGTTATAGAACCCATGACCAAGCTCTATATCACACTACTGCATGGAGATGCTATAGGATGCACCACGAGGATTACTAGGGAGTTCATTCCCCAGAAGTATATTTGACAAGGAATGACATCAGCAGGATTACCAAAGTAGGGCATTGTAAATGTCCTGCGAGTGAGTAGGCTATAATGCATTTCTCCTTACACAGACATTGAAACACACACAAAACATACATAACTGCCATGGTTGTGGATGGAACCCTACCACAGTTCTAAATCACACTCCAGCAGCATGAAGTTACCCGACACGCTACAGAGATTATTGGGTTATAGCACTCCCAGAGGTGTATTTCTAGGTGGATGACATCAGCATCCTTGCCAAAGTTGAGTATATAAATTGTAAGGAGTGTGCATACTCTAAAAAGCATTGCTTCATTCTCAGGAAGATTGACACACAGCTGACAAGTATGGGATTTGAACACCTACCAAACTAGTTTACCACACTGCAGCATTACGCAGTTACAGGACACGGTGCAGTGATTATTGGGTTACAGTAGTCCCAGAGGTGTATTTCTAGGTGGGTGACATCAGCATCCTTGCCAAAGTTGAGTATGTGAATTGTAAGGAGTAAACTAGCTTATCACACTACAGCATTACACAGTTACAGGACGCGCTACAGAGATTACTGGGTTACAGTAGTCCCAGAGGTGTATTTCTAGGTGGGTGACATCAGCATCCTTGCCAAAGTTGAGTATGTGAATTGTAAGGAGTGTGCATACTCTAAAAAGCATTATTCCCTTCTAAGGCACACACACAGTTGACAAGTCTGGGATTAGAACACCTACCAAACTAGATTATCATACTACATAATTACACAGTTACAGGACATGCTACAGTGATTACTGGGTCACAACAGTCCCAGAGGTGTATTTCTAGGTGGGTGACATCAGCAGGATTGCCAAAGAAGGGCATTTCAAGTGTACTGCAAGTTGTACATGTCTTTTAACTGTGTGTACCCGCTGCTTACTGTCACGAAAACACAAGTACACCCACTTAAAAGTGCCTTATTCAGTCCTAAATGCCATTATCAATAACTCTGGTAGGTCTTGAACCCTGGACCATGCACACCAAGGTCACTGGACTTACCACTTAGCCTTCTGGGTTGTATACATGTGTGATCATTTTTATAATACACATTTTACTACAGGTATTCCACAGAACTGAAAACAAATGGGACAGTTACTTTGTGTACATATGTACAGTATCCTTGAACGTACTGTACTCTGTGAAACAACATAGACAAGTCTACATATCTACAACTGTTATAACTAAATACTAAATACATATATGCACTTACGGGATGTGTCCACACTTATATATATATATATATATATATATATATATATATATTATGGGCCAGATTCAGGAAGCCTCCGTGTAAGAGTTATATCTCTTACACGGAGGCTGCAGTTAAACTGTGTGATGTCAGCATGTCATGCATATGCATGAGGTGCATGAGGCATGCTGAATCACACTAGTAACTCTTACGGTCCGTGTAAGAGTAGGGGCATGTCTGTAGGCTAAGCCCTGCAAGCGGACACGCCCCCGGAAGACTAGAATGGCTGAAAGTAAACAGCCACGAGAGAGGCCATGGAAATGTGAATAAACACACTACACAACACATGCCCCGATAGACCATCAGTGTATAAAGTGAAGAGATGTTATAAAATTAAATTAAAACCTTTTTTTTTTTTAAACCCCGTAAATGTTTGCTACTGTGTGCGCTCGTGTGTGCTACTAGCGCAATCACAGTTAGCAGTCAGTGGAAAAGGATATAAGAACTAAATATGCAAAGTAAGCCAAGAAGTAATAGCTTAGCGGTAGAGTTGCCGCCCTAAGAGTAGGCAGGCAGGGCTCGAGCCCCCACAACAACCTTTTTTTTTTTTTTTTTTGTAAATAAGCACTAAAAAGCCCCCTGACAGTATTGTACAAATGTAAATGTATTCCCTTTTGTAAAATGGAATGAAATGGAGAATATATTCCGAAGTAACACAATAATAAAAATAGTCAGAAATGTACTGATAGCTAAGCTGCTGTGAGACGGAGTGCCCGTAGCTGAGTAGTGTTTAAAAAGCTGCAAACTGCATGCCCGTTGCTAAGCACCGGTTTAATAGGCTGAAACCGTTTGCAACTAGCTGTGCTTAGCTGAACATGTGTGTCACTAGCCAATTAAGGTTTATCCCAGCGCACACCGTTTGCGCGCCGCTCCCACAAGCTAACTGCCAGTGCGCATGCGTTACCTCCGCGCAAACGAGCGCAGACCTGGTTTTAAGTGCTTAAAAGTGCCTTTATGGCACTTTGATTGACAGGTCCTGTACTCATTTTGAAAGTCTGGAAAGAAAAATAAATACCCACTGTCAGTCTCGAACCCAGGACCTTGGTAACATTAGTCTGTATGACCTACCACTAAGCCATGCCTGCTTTACAAGAGCACAGTGCTAAAATAAATTTAACATGTAATAGTAGGAATCAGTATAAAGGCAATATAGGAGATATACTATCCAAAGCATGTCAGGTAGAGTTTTAATGGCCAAATTACTGGATTCCCATACTAGTTCAGTGTGAACAGAAACAGCCCTGCTACCTGTTAGCTTGTACATAATAACGTAAGGTAATGTACATATGTGAAGGTATGTATATCTACACATACATATATATAAATATATATTAATACATATGAAATATAGTTGTAGGTCTCAGTAGCCATACACACTCACTACAGGAAACAGTGAACATAATTGCAGCAACCTGAATCTGCAACACAGCCTGACCCCTGTGTGACCTACTTACCCTTCTAACTGCTTAAAGGTGGCCTCAGCACTTTGATTGACAGGTCCTGTACTCAGTTTGAAAGTTTGCAAAGAAAAAAAAATTCCCACTGGCAGTCTCGAACCCAGGACCTTGGTAACATTAGTCTGTATGACCTACCACTAAGCCATACCTGCTTCGCAAAAACACAGTGCTAAAATAAATATAACATGTAATAGTAGGAATCAGTATAAAGGCAATATAGGAGATGTACTATCCAAAGCATGTCAGGTAGAGTTTTAATGGCCAAATTACTGGATTCCAATACTAGTTCAGTGTGAACAGAAACAGCCCTGCTACCTGTTAGCTTGTACATAGTAACGTAAGGTAATGTACATATGTGAAGGTATGTATATCTACACATACATATATATAAATATATATTAATACATATGAAATATAGTTGTAGGTCTCAGTAGCCATACACACTCACTACAGGAAACAGTGAAGATATATGCAGCAACCAGAATCTGCAACACAGCCTGGCTCCTGTGAGACCTACTAACCCCTTTAACTGCTTAAAGGTGCCTCCAGCACTTTGATTGATAGGCCCTATACTCAACTCAAAAGCAGAATATGAGCATACTAGTAGGCCCTACCACAAGACCATTGTAACACTAGTCTGTATGACCTACCACTAAGCCATGACTCTCATACAGGAATATAGTGCTAAATAAGTGGAACATGTAATAGTAGGAATGAAGATAAAGGCAATATAGTATGTCTACTACCCAAAGCATGTCATGCAGACGTTTATAGTCCCAATTACTGGATTCCCATACTAGTGTAGTGTTAACAGAAACAGCCCTGCTAATTGTTAGCTTGTACCCAATAATGTCAGCTAATGTACATATATGAAAGTATGTATATGTACACAGATATATATATATATATATTTATATAGCAATACATATGACATATAGTTGTAGGTGTCAGTATGCATACACACTCACTACAGGGAACAGGCAAGATAAATGCAGCAACCTGAATCTACAACACAGCATGAAGCATGGGAGATGTACTAACCTTCACACTCACAAAACACTGTCAACAGCATACCAGCATGGTCCACGCCCTACAATCTGAAAGGACAACGCCTATCTCACATACCCTTTTATAGCAGTGTCCTGAAATCACAGTGAGACATGCAATCAGTACACACCCAGCTGCATGCAATTAGCAAATGCTGCCTTACAATTGGTGCAGAGGCCATCACATGGACCTATGCAGATACCTACAAAAGCATTGAGTACCCACACTACACTCACGCAATACATTCATTGCACAAACACTACGGAGAAAGAGAGAGAGAGACACAGAGAAAACAACCAAACAAATATTAGGACTGCCAGCAGCAAAAGCAGCAGCAAGCAGCAAGGAGCACCACTGTCACAGCAACAGCTGCCACAAACACAGGTAATGCAAAGTAGCAGGTTAATCCTGTGTATACTGCGACACCTCCAAATGTATCATAGTTCACTATCTATAGGTATGTCCATGAGATAGGTTGTGTGTACATAGTCATGAAATATAAACATATGTAATATTGTTGTACATGTGGGCCATAACTAACACTTCCATAGCTTAGAACACAAGGCCAGTTGTGCATATGATGCAGTAGTTCCTAGGGTCAGTAGAGGTTCCTCCTCATTGGTGTGGGACCACTGTGTATGTATGGCACTGTTCAGGTACATATCCTGTAGTATGGCCAGGGATTAATATCAGTCTGTCATGTGGTGCTATGTCCTCCAGGGGTGAATGTAGCACACATCCAGGGATACCATTTCGTAACAGTGATGATATGTGTTCTGCAATGATGAGGGTGGCTCTCACCTGGACATGTGAGAGGATAGGGAGGTTACAGTCATCTGGGATAACTAATAACACGTGTGTAGGACAATGGGGGTACCTGCACCTAAACTGTCTGCAACAATGTTGCCAATATCTGTGCATTTGGTGAATGTGAAGCATCTTAACACTGCAGACAACAGATGCCTTCCGTCATGTGAATCTGCCCTGTGCTGCAGTAGCCTCCTACTATTGTTATACAATATGCCTGTATCTGTAGTCCACTGGACAGGATTAATAAGTGGTGTGCAGTTGTTCTGGGTTAGATATCTGTGTGCACAGTACATGCAGTATGTGGGATGTCTGTGGTAAGCATATGCAAAGGTGCTGGCGGTGTGTGTTGTGGCTTCCACTGGCCCAGTGGGCTGCATGGATAGCATCACTGTCATAACTACTGAATAACTGTGTAATTACATGCATACATAGCAAGGTAGTGTACTGTGCTTGTGGTGTTGTTCGGATATGTATATCCAGGCTGAGTAATGTGTGTCCACATCACAGGGTTGGATGGCAGCACATCCAGTATGTATGGATGAACACCCAGAATGTGTCAGACGTGTCACCTGTGCAGAAGTATCTGGCCATTACCTGTGCATCCCCCACAACACACACACATGCAACATATGGCAGAAGTACTATAGCAGTACACACATGTTCATAGGTTCATACTAGGCTATCTGCCCGAGGGCATTTACAAGCCTAGCCCATCGTTTGTGGCTTACGCCACCCCTTTAGTATGGGGAACTATACCCATTATTTTGCTGTGCCTCTGTCGAGCAGTGACACTGAGGTAATCCCTGGGGTATATCTGCGATCTCCCATCCATTGGTCAAGATTTCTCTTGAACAAGGCCAGCGAGGTGCTCTGCTTCACATATACCGGGATTTTGTTCCACAGCATAGGAGTCTTTGGGTGATGAATCTATCCCTCCAGCACGCCCTATTAATAGCCGTGTCGAGGTTTAAGTCTCCGCCTTGTGGCTCTGATGGATCTAGATTTTTGAGGTGAAACATATTCATCAAATCTGGGTTTGACATGGCCTTGTATGTTAGGCAAAGGTCACCTCTGAGCAAGCGGTAAGCGACTGAATAGAACATCTGGACATGCTGGAGGGCATATTCCTAACCGAGAGGCTCCCTTCACTCTGTAATGAGCTCGAACAGTTGAGAATGAACAGTTCATAGGTTCATACTAGGCTATTTGCCCTAGGGCATTGGTAAGCCTAGTAGAATGTGTTTGTCTTTTGCCACCCAATTACAAGTTATGCTGCTACGCCCTTGTCCGACTTTAGTATACTGTGCCTCTGTCTAACAGTGACATAGAAGTGATACCTGGGGTACAACTATGATCTCCATCCACTCATCCAGATTCCTATGGAAGAGAGTCAATGAGGGACTCTGCCTAACCAGTAGTGTGAGCTCATTACAGAGTGAAGGGAGCCTCTCGGTTAGGAATATGCCCCTCCAGCATGTCCATGTATGTCAGTGCTGAGGTCCAGCTCTCCTGAGCATGTGGCTGTATGGGACTCTGACTGCCTGAGGTGCATCACGTTCATTACTGCTAGGTAGGACATGGCTGTATATGGCACGCACAGATTGCCTCTGAACAGGCAGTATGCCACTGAGTCCAGCTGGATTCACTTTACCTGGGCAGCATATGACATCTGTGTGAGCCATTGCATCCCCTTGATGATGTACTGTTGTCCTGTACCAGTTGCTGTAGGTGTCTGGTTAGGTACATCCCAAAAGGTGCATTGTATGCAATTATAGGCCTGATGATGGATGAGTAAAAAGGCACAATGACCTCCCCTGCCATACATGTGAATCACTCATGATTAGCTGGGCTATATAACATGTCTGTCAATCCACGTTGGCCATGTGGTAGACAAATGACAGACCGCTACCATGTTTCTTCACCAGGTCCCCAACTACGTCTTCTGTACTCAATGGCCTAACACCTATGTTGTACTGTGCCACCAATGTGGAGGCGTGGGAATCTGCATTGAATACTGATACTCCCCCCCCTTGTTCAAGTGTTGGGGCCGACAAGAATGGTAACAGCTATAACGTGGTAGTACTGGTGTGCTCCTGTGAAACCTGAAACAGGTTCATGTTACTGCACAGATATCGATGTCCAGAATGCTAGGTAGGGTTTTGAGTGCGTGCATCCTTGGGTCTAGACGTCCAGTGTTGAGTAGCATCACTCTTACTTCCTCATCCTTTGTGATACAAATGGATGTGGGTTTGCCTTATGAGCCTTGCCTAATACAGGCACTATGGGTGTAGCAGGAGGCTCCGCCAAATGTCAATGGGACTGTGGTGACAGGTGCAAGCTGTCCCTAGCAAAGCATACCACCCCAAGATGGCAGGCATTGGCACACCTGTGAATGACACCAGTATGTCAGTCAATTGTTGGAAGGGATCATCGTGCCTTGATATTGTGGCATCGTTCTAGGTGAGGGTAGGATGCTACTCAAGGTCAGGGTCAAACTGTCTCGGCCACGTGCTCAGAGAGCTCTGTAATGTCTCATGTCATGTAGTCCAGGGAGGAATGTGTCAGGCCATTCACAGCAGCATGGACATTGACTGAGTCATACCTGTACCTGCCTTGGGGTTACCTGAGTGTTTGTGTTATGTGGCAGGTCATAGTGCCTGACAGGCTGCACACCGTGACCCTCACCTCGTTAAGCCTGGTGAATGTGATGTGAGTGTGCCTGATGATAGAGGCACCTAGTACAGGTGTATGAGGTGTGTTGTTAACTGTTAATGGCTGTGAGTGTTCAGCACATTGGCTTTGTGTGATATGTGTTGCACATGTTCGTTAATGTGGTAGTGGTTGCCTGGATGTCTGCTTAGGAGGTCTCTGCTGCATAGGCAGAGCTGTGGTCTGAGCCTACAAGTATGATCATGTGTGATCATGTGTTAGGTCCGCTGTTGTGGTAGGTCTACGTGAGACTGGAAGTGTAGTGAGTGAGCCTTTTGCCACCTGACTGGTTATGGCGGTATTGAGTAGACAGAGCCTAGCCTCCAGTCTGGTATATGGTTGCATCACTCACATGAGTTTGAATTTGTTGTTAGGAGGAGGGGTTGTCTGTGTACATGCATCTGTTCTAACATTGTCTCTGGAGTACCACACTCACCAGCTGGACTGGGAGGGAACTGACAACTGACCTGTGGACATGCTAGAATACTATTGTGAACTCTGTAATCACTAATGATTGAAAACAAGGTCCAGTGGGGAGTGAGGGTGTACTGACATTACCTACAACTGCTGACTGATATAAAAGTGTCAGTGAGCAAATGCCAGGTAACCTAAGTGCAATGTGTCACAATTAAGTAAATGCAACAATGACAAGCAGTCACTTGCTGTCATGTGTAACATGGAAGTACGTACAGTAAGCAATGCAGATATCAGTAGTGAGTCACAGATGTGTTGAGAAGATGTGTACTATGTGGAAGTAGCATACCAGTGAAATAACAAGCTAACAGATAACAAGCATATAAACAAAGGTAGATCCAGGAGGCCTGGATGTAGTGTTTGCTACAACAAACAAGGTGTAGCAATGTCAGTAAGATACAGCTCAGATATGCAGGCACTATAAACCTGAAACCAGATGTCCCCAGCTATGAATGGCAGAGTACATCCTATTGTCACACACGAGTGCAGACCACAAACCTCGTTAATGTTAAATAACTGGCCTGAAGGCCAACTGCCCATACCAGAAGTAATACACTTGTACACTGGGCCCACAATCAGCAGTTCCCAACTTCAATGGATGAAAGATATGTGTCCTGCCACCACAGTGCTTGCCACCAACCTCCCTAATGTAAAACAACCGGTCTGAAGGCCAAGTACTTAGTACAAATGACATAGAATGATAGCTACACTGTAATCAAGTTTTAACCAAGCAGTAATAAGTAGAAGTTAACACTCCCTGTATAGAATGTGTACCATGTATTGTTGAGATACTATGCTGATAACCTGTTTGTGTACCTTTCCAGATAGACATGGCACCAAAAAGGAATCCTGCCTACTCTGCTGCAGAGGATGACGTGATCCACCAGAGCCTGGTGCGTGACTATGCCATCCTGTTCTCACGCACCACCCAGAATCAGCAGGAGAGGTCTGCACTGTGGCAAAACCTCGTTAGCAGGATAAATGATGTTGGCATGCATGATAGGACATATGAGCAGGTGAGACATCACTGCAATGATTTGATAAGAAATGTCCGCCAGTGTGCTGCAGATATCTGCAGGCAACAGGTTGCCACAGGTGGGGGGGTGGCCACACATCCCCCCCTCACCAGACAGGAGGGGCTACTGCTAAGTGTTGTGGATCCAGCCCCAGAACAGCAGCAACAATCATGCATCCTGATGGAGGTTGGATCCACACAGCAGCAAGACAGCGAGCGTGCAGGTAAGATGCCATATTCATTTATTGTTATTACTTTTACATTTGTTGAACCAGATAGTCTAGCTGGATATAAGTTCATTTTCAGTAGAGGCCTGTGGAGAAAAGCTCCACACATAACGTAATAAAGGCAGACAGACAAGTTGTTAATACAGACAGCCAACATAATAGAATTGTACACCAGCCTGTTAATTAAATCAACATACATGTAAGGAAGTCAAACAGTTTAGAGTCATACACAATGTACCGTTGATTTCAAAGCAATCCTACCTAAAGCATAATGGTTATGCAATAAGGCAAAAGCCATATACATAATAGTTAGGGCTCAGAAGGGTAGAGAAGTAGAAGGAGTATGACAGATACAATGATATGGAAGAGGCAGGAGTCAAGAAGGGAAGTGAGGAAAAGAAGGAAGACAGTCAAGAGGAGGTGGGAGGGATGGGAGAAGTAGGTCAGAGCATAGAAGGACATCAAGGTGAAAGAAACAGGGTAGAAGCTAGTTTCTATGCACAATGAGGGGTTAAAGGTGAAGAGAGGGTAGGGAGAGGGACGTTAGCCTGGACTCCAAGAAGAACAAAGCCAGTGGTTTTGGAAGTGCAGTTTGAGTTGACGTTTGAAGAGAGGTAAGGGTGAGATTAGAGTTAACTCCTGGTATGTACATATGACTGTTCTGTACGCTGTTACTTCATGCACGCATAAGGTGTGCATGTGGTATGTATCTGTCATCATGATATATATACAGACATGATGTGCAGCTGATGTGTATAAGGGAACTAGTGTACTACTGTACTGTATCATGTGCAAAATGAATGGCACACATGTGCCCACTGACATTACTCTCTTCACACTTCCAGGTCCCTCCCATCTAGCAATGAGGCAGGCCATACATGCTGGTGAGTCTTTTTAACATTATCCGTAAAACAATTTATAAAACTAGGAAGAGTAGTGTAACTCTGTAGTAGACATGCTGGTGACTGTGTTCACAATAACTGTAATTGACAGGTAGTAAATTGAGTAGTGTAACACGGTACTGATGTGTGTGTTTACTGTGGGGTGTGCATGTGTGCAAGTGTGCCTGTGCCCAAGTGTGCATGTGTGTTAGTGTCCATGAGTGCATGTGTCCATTTCTGAATGTGTGCATTAGTATTGAAGTGCATCTCTGTCAAATATGTATTGAGTATTGTAATCTGTGTTCCATGTTTTCCTCCCGTAGGTTCTGGTGCTGCTCTGGTGACCTGCAGCAGGGAACCTGAATCTTGTGCCCCAGGTACTGATGATGATGAAATGTCTGTAATGGTGCAGGAAGGTGTGTCTGGGTCCGCCATTGGTCAGCCAATTGACAGTACACAGCTTTCAACCCCGTCAATGCGCACAGTCATCCTGCCGTTACATCCTTTGTCACCATTGTCCCTAGGTGATGGACAGTCAGCAGTGGGCATAGATCAGGGTAATGTGGTACCTGTGGTACATGCATCCCCACAAGGCAGCCATGAGCAGGGGCCTCCAATGGTACCACGCAGACAGTCGCCCATGGGTTCTCGTGGGGGCATCCGTGGCCGTACTGCCTCTGGCCGACGTGCCCAAGGAGGTATGTCAACCTCCACTATGTTTAGAACTGTATTGCAGGCACAGGCACATATGGAAAGGTACACCAGACAGGGTCTGAGGGAGCTGAGAGCATGTCGCACAGCCATGACAGACGGCATGCGTGATGTTGCGAATGCTATCCGTAACTTCACAGATGTCGTTGACAGACGTTGTGGGGGCATAGAACAGCTGCTCCACAACCAGATGTCCATGGGCCAGGGTGATGGTGTGCGTTTGCGACGTCGACGTGGCCGTATGCCAGCAAGAGCACCAGCTGGCAGTGGCCGCGGACGACAACAGGCCCACTCGCGCGCCTCAAGTGCCAACACCAGCCCCAGCAATGCTGGGTCTGTGCTGTCATCCAGACGCCCCAGGAGACAATGTGCACGTGGCTCGGGACAGTCCCAACAGGGAACTGTGTCCAGTCAACACACCCCTGCTTCCGATGACAGTACCCAGTCTGGGTCAGTACCGGATACGGCCCGTAGCACCCCTGCCAGGCACAGGTACCGTGTCCGTGCCCACAGACACTGATCTGGATGACCTGACAGGTGCAGTCTGTGGCTGTCCACAAAACCCTGTACATGGCAGCCATTATGCGGGACTGTGTGCGTGCTTACACACATGCAGAAACCTAACACCTAGGGCAAACACATACACACACACACTGCACCAACAACGGTCCACCCTGTACTGCTGCCCTCACAAACACACATACACACACATGTCAATTGGTGTTACCAGTGGCCGGCTTGGGCATACCTAACCCACACCCTGTGCATATGATGACACTGTGCCACCTCCTGCATACTACAACATCGGTGCAGGTAAAGGTAAACACATTGCTGATGCACAGGGTGACTACATAGATGTGTATAAGTAGTAACATGTTGGTAACTGTTGACTGTTGCAGTATAATTGTGTGTATATCCCAGCAGTCCTGCTGCAGTAACTGTATGAATGTCCTCAATTGTTATCTGCACCCATACTACTTAACAAAGTGTACCAGCTGCACACCATCACATGCTAACATTGACTATGGCAATGCACATCTTGTGCTGTTATGTAGATTCAGCTACATGTATCTGTTCTGTCACACATGCATTCATACACACCCTGCTACCCACACACATGCACACGCTCACCTGCCATTCCCATTATTTATCACCCTACATGAGTAGCTGTTGATACATGACAGGTACACATTTGAGAAGTGCACTATGTTGTTTACTACTGGCATCCCCTTCTCTACCTGTACTCACAGGGTGCAGGCAACCTCATCAGTTGAAAGATGTAATGTGCATCAGGTACTGTAGTACCCTGATTGCCACATCAAACATGTTTCCCATACGGAAATGCACACACAGACACATCCCACATCCACACACTTGCCACATTCAGGCTTCAGAACACTATCTAGGTATATTCGGGTACATGTGCGTGTTACAGTAGCATGTAACACTATACTGAGTACTGGCAGTTAGTTGTCTGTTGTCATGTTGTCTGTATAGAATAAAAGAATTGTTTGATTATCCTACTCCGTTTTGTGGACAGAACATTACTTGAAGAAGTGTTACCTTACATGTGTTATCAGTACCACCACCTTCTGTTTTGTAGTTTTGTTTGTATAGGGTGCTATCAACATCACTGCTTGTTAAGGGTAATGACCACCCTGCAGTGCATAGCCCCATGTGGCAAAAGCCACATCCCACCCCATCATTGTGCACACACACTAACCCCACCAACAGTAAAACACATACTTTCCATTTGCAAGATTCAAACCCATACCTAACTGTGCAATGACAGTAGAAACAGACACATTAGCAGAGTGTGCTATTTGCAGTAGTTGGAGAAATCTTTACTAATGCTGTACTTAGAGGGTGCTGACATCATCTGTGTGTAGGAGGAGGGATGTGCACCCTGTAGTGTGTTCTCCCAGTTAGCAAAAGGCAGTTAACCCTCCCAGCATAGTGCACACACATAAACCACACTCATACTAACACACAATCATTCCCTTTGCAGGATTCAAGCCCCTACTTAACTACGTTATGACACTGAAGAAAGACGCATTAGCAGAGCGCGCTATGCAAATTATTGGAGGACTTTACTACAGGTGATATAGTTATACAGTCCTGACATCATCAGTGTTTCAAAAGGGGGATCTGCATCCTGTACGATACTGTCACAGTTGCTAATAGGGACATTTCCCACACACACACATCGATGTGTTGGAGGTTTGCATATGTGGGGGATCCAGAACTCCAGTGTGATTAGTATATGGTTTGATTGCAACAATGAGGGATATACTCCCAGTGGTGAGCAGTTTGTACTCATGTTTGTAAAGATCAGCTCTAGTATATCTGCCCCTCTTGTGGGAAGGTTGGTTACCTGTTCCATAGCCAAAGAATGTCTGATCAATGGGAACCTTAGAGCTTGGGTATTGTGGCTTGTGTAATGTTCACAGTCTATGTTTGGGTAGCTGGCATGACCCAGTATGATGGTGTTTGCAGAGTAATCTAAACTCTCCTGTGTCAGCATGAAGGCTGTGTGGGAGTCCTGAGTTTGAGAGGGTGCTGTAAGAGCTCCTCTGTGTCTCTTTCCATGTGGTCCAGGGAGGTACGTCTCAGGTTGTTTGCACCAGCATGGACAATGTCTGCCTTATAGCTGTACTTGCTGTGGAGTGACCTGTGTGCCTGTGTTATGTGGCACATTCTATCACCCAACAGGTAGCTGACTGTGACCCTCACCTTGCTCTGTCTGGAGGGTGGCACGTCTGTCAACAGCTCATGTCAAGCAAGTGCACACCCCTCATAAATGATGTGGAAACCTTCAAAGGCCCAAGGCCTGTTGAAAATATGGACCAGACTGCAGATACCTGTATAGAGGCATTCTGTGGACACATTCAGGAATGCATGGATCATGAAGCCACATATGAAAGCATGACCCAATTCTCCAAAGGCAGATGTCCTGGGCGCCGGACACCAGCCATAAACACACTATACAATAGAAGGATGACGCCACTACATGATACAACAACCTAAAAAAATGTGAAGGCACCACTGATGAGTATTGGAAGACAACTACAGGCACCCCTATGATTGTCTAAGGCCATCTTTGAGAGAGGATTCCACAAGCCACTGAGGATAATCACAAGGCTGCCTGTAGTTATGTTAGTAACCTGGGTGGTACTACCCAGATATGCTCAGAGGTAATCCAATATGTCACACAAAATATAAAACACACAGACATTGCCATCATCCTAGTGGACAGGTTCAATGCTGCCTTCTCTCCCCACCACACCAAAAGGGCAAATATGTCTCGCAGCACAGTGCTTCCCCCCCTGACATCACAGATTCTCAGGTAAGAGATGCCCTTCCCAAAGCAATAAACACTGCATCAATGGGACCAGACAGTGTCCCAGGCTGTGTCCTACATGAACCACAAGAAGAGCTACACCCAGACATAACACCACTGTTCAATCCCAGCGTTAATACACGATATGTGGCCAGAGAGTGGCATACAGCAACAGTGGTCCCTCAACATTCAGGTGGTGCCGTCACGGATCCTGGACACTACTCGCCCCATATGTCTGACTAGCTTTGTCTGCAAAGCTATGGCAAGGATCATCATGAACCTCACATATCTAGATATTGTGGACCTACAGACATGTCACCATACACAGTTTGGCTTTGTCAATGGCAAATCCTGCCTATCAAACCTGTTTGATTTCTTTGAAACAGTCACCAAGGCCACTGTCAAGGGGTAGGAGGTCCACACAGCCTACCTGGACCTTGCATAAGCCTTGGATACAATACCCCACTTGTGCATTCTAGGAAGCTCACCAGTGTACATATTAACCCCTATGTCACTATGGGTATTGCACAGTGGCTCAAGGGCAGAACACACATGGTAGAATTGCTGGAGCCATGTCAGCCTCCAACCTGGTACAAGTGGTGTCCCACAAGGCACAGCCCTAGGAGCTGTCATGTTCATTATATATTTGTCATAGGTACAGGCCAACATGGAAGTACTGTGGCTCAGCAAGTCGCAGGTGACTGCAGACCGAACACCATAATCAACTCACCAGCTAACACACGCATCCTCCAAAGGGACTCTTGCAAACACATGACTTGTGCCACAGCCATGGCCTCAACGTGAATGACAGAAAGAGTATAGTCATCCCCTTTGTCAAATACTAAGTGACCACATTACCACATATGTGTTAATCCAGTAAGTGCAGACCAAGGAATTATGGACCTTGGGGTACGAGGTTGATAGCATTCTACCATTTGACAACAACATGGACAAAGTGGTTAGGTAAGCATGTTATATGGGCCACATCATCATGGGATCCACATGTAGGCCAGGGAGGACATTGTGCCCTTTACTCATCCCTCATCATGCCCATAATTGACTATGATGAACCTGTCGACATGCACCTTACCAGACACCTGCAGCAACTGGAGCTACCACATATGTACCTCGACAAGGGGATCAAAGTGCTCAAACAGATGCCACATACTGACTGGTTAAAGTAGCAGCAGCTCTACTCCGTGACATACTGCCTCTTCATAGGCAATCTGTGCCTGACATAGAAGGCCAGGTCATACCCTCACGTAATGGCCATGCTGCATCTCAGAATATCCAGATCCCACCAGGATACACACTGGAAATACTTGAACCTCAGGAGTGATATACATAGGACATGGTGGAGGGGCACATTCACAACTCAGAGGCTCCCTTCATTCCTGATTATTATCCCAATAGAGGTTAGGCAGACTGACTCAGTGACTATCTTCAAGAGCAATATTAATGACTGGATGTGACATTGTAGGGTTACCCTGGGTATCACTTATGTGTCACTGTGAGAAAGAGGCACAGTATACTAACCTTGGAAAAGGGCATAGCAAGACAGATTCACAATGCATGTTGAAAGGCACACACATTCTGGCTAGGTGGATACATGCCCTGGGCAGATATCCCTGTACGAACCTATGGACCTATGTCTCTTTTCACCATTGGCCCTATGTGCTGTCAATCACCAATGTAATCTCAATACTCGTAGCATGTGCAAGGTCAGTTGTCAGTCACCTCTATGGTACAGTTGTGGAATATGTGTGTCATGTAGTAATGTCACAGCTGCCACATGTACACAGTCAACCCTATCCCCTACCCATTGATGTACATCACATGTATGAGATGGAAACACATGGCCAAACTGTAACAACAACATACAAGTCAGTCAGATGCATGGACACATATGACTCAGTCATTGTCCATGCCACCACAGCTGATGTGGGATGTCGCTCACTGGGATACATGATAGGGAACATGGAAGGGATCACTGAGCAAGTGACACAGGCTGGTAGACCCCTGACCTTGGTTGGCATCAGACCCTCACCAGGGATTCCGACAAATTACTGAATGCTAATGAATAAGTGTAGCTACAACACCCTAGCTGAATGGTTCTTAGCATGCAGTCACTGCATTGCTATGGAATACTGTCTTACCACTCCCACAACAGGTGAGAACATGCAGCTCCTGTACATCAACAACATGTAGACTTTATGCCCCAGACCAGGTGTGCATCCCTCACTACTAGGCTGATAGCATCTACATCTCACACTGTATATACACATCCCACATGCAGCACCTGCACAGAAGACCACAGTCATAATGTTACCCTGTGCAAATACCATGTATTCACATGTGGCAGGCATCACACATGGTAACTATTGAAAGTCACAGGTACATATGTGTATTTGGCACACACATACATCATGTGTTCATTGCCATAACTGGTGTAATCAATGTCATGCATTATTGTGAGGGACAACCCACACACATGGGCATTCTGTGTGTGCACAACACACATGGCATGTCTGTAATCAAAAGCCATACATAATTGTGATATGTTTAGAAAGGGGTATGTGCATCCTGTAGTGTGTTTTCCCAGTTGCCAAAACGGATATATCAATCATACACACTTACCCCCCTTCACACACACTTGCCACCTGTTGGATTCAAACCCCTACCTAACTATGTTAAGACACTAGAGATGGACACATTAGCACAGCGCGCTATTCGCATTACTGGGGGGGGGGGGGGGTTTCCCCTGATATACTTATAGGGTGCTGACATCATCAGAGTTTAGAAAGTGGAATGATCATCCTGTGGTGTGTTTTCCCAGTTGCCAAAAGGGATGTTTCTTTCATACACACACACTTACCCCCCTTCACACACACTTGCCACCTGCTGGATTCAAACTCCTACCTAACTATGTTAAGACACTAGAGACGGACGCATTAGCGCAGCGCGCTATTCGCATTACTGGGGGATTTCCTTTCCCCTGATGTACTTATAGGGTGCTGACATCATCAGAGTTTAGAAAGTGGAATGGTCATCCTGTGGTGTGTTTTCCCAGTTGCCAAAAGGGACGTTTCTTTCATACACACTTACCCCCCTTCACACACACTTGCCACCTGTTGGATTCAAACCCCTACCTAACTATGTTAGGACACTAGAGACGGACGCATTAGCACAGCGCGCTGTTCGCATTACTGGGGGATTTCTTTTCCCCTGATATACTTATAGGGTGCTGACATCATCAGAGTTTAGAAAGTGGAATGATCATCCTGTGGTGTGTTTTCCCAGTTGCCAAAAGGGATGTTTCTTTCACACACACTTGCCACCTGCTGGATTCAAACCCCTACCTAACTATGTTAAGACACTAAACACAGACGCATTAGCACAGCTCACTATTCGCATTACTGGGGGATTTCCTTTCCCCTGATATACTTATAGGGTGCTGACATCATCAGAGTTTAGAAAGTGGAATGATCATCCTGTGGTGTGTTTTCCCAGTTGCCAAAAGGGATGTTTCTTTCATACACACACTTGCAGGATTAAAACCCCTACCTAACTATGTTATGACACTACAGACGGACGCATTAGCACAGCGCGCTATTCGCATTACTGGGGGATTTCCTTTCCCCTGATTTACTTATAGGGTGCTGACATCATCAGAGTTTAGAAAGTGGAATGATCATCCTGTGGTGTGTTTTCCCAGTTGCCAAAAGGGATGTTTCTTTCATACACAGTTACCCCCCTTCACACACACTTGCCACCTGCTGGATTCAAACCTCTACCTAACTGTGTTATGACACTACAGACGGATGCATTAGCACGGCACGCTATTCGGATTACTGAACGAATCCTTTTCTCCAATATACTTATAGGGTGCTTACATGATCAGTGTCTAGAAAGGGGGATGAGCATCCTCTGGTGTGTTTTCACATTTGCTAGGGGTAACATTTGGACCAAGTGTGTGAGCATGCCCAGTTCAGCCTTCCCATGGCATGTTGTGTGAAAGATGTCTCATTTATCTAAGTGTGTGAGCATGCCCATTGTGGGCTTTACATATGTTGAACTCTGCAGCCCATCACATTTGTGGATGAGTGTGACCTTCAACAAATACCTCCAGTTTATGGTTGTGTGTTCTGTGCCATGTTGTGTAGTTACTGTCCAAATGCTTTTGTGTGAACAAAACAGGGAGTATACTGTGCCTGCAGGTTTTGCATGGGATACTTTGCACACAATTGTCAACATCCGTTCATACTGACCTAACACTGTAGCACTGTCTAGTGTAGTGTTTCAGTACTTTAACTGTGGTGGTCAGTATCCTGGGCTTTAGTCCTATCACTGCTTTACATTTCCATAGTGTGCACAACAGCCTGGTTAGGGTCCAGTTGTGCACATCTGCACAAAGCAGTGCCTCTACAGACCCTGTTAATTGCTGCCCCATAAGCTTAACAAGTGTAGTCTGCAAATCTATGGAGAGGATCATAATTGAGCTCATAAACAAAGATATAGGGGACATGCAGACATTGTACCCATCCCATTTTGGCTTGGTCAGGGGCAGATCATGCCTTTTGTACTGGGTTGACATCTTCAAATTGGTCACTTAGGCCATTGTTGGGGAAAGGCAGTCCATACAGTCTACCTTGGCCTTGCAAACACTTTCAACACAATACCCCACTCAGGTATTGTGGAAAACCCTAACAACTGAAATGTAAACCCATATGTCACAAGATGGGTTGCAAACTGGTTTAAGGACGGGACCCACAGGGTTAGAGTTGCTGGCACTATGTTAGACTCCAGGCTGGTCACAGGTGGTGTCACACAGGGCTCAGTCCTTGGCCCCCATTGTTTGTCATGTACTTCCCAGAAGTACAGGCCAACATGGGAGGACTTTGGATGACAATGTTAGCAGATGACTGCACACTGGGCACCATAGTGGACAGTCCATCACACACAGATATCCTTCAGAAGGGACTCACAGTAACTGATAGCTGGTGCCAGGGCCATGGCCTGAAGTCAAGGTGCACAACATGTGTAGACATACCCTTCAGGAAAAGCAAGGTGACCCCAAGCTACCATATAGGTGGCAATCCTCTAAGCACAGAGGAGGTTATCATGGACCTGGGGACCCAGGTTGACAGTCGCCGTTCTTCTGAGACTCACATTGCTAAAGTGGCTAGGAAGACCTTCTACATTGCCCACCTGATCAGGATGGGATTCACATCCAGATCTAGTGGGTCATTGTTCCCCTGTACTCTTCACTTATCAGACCGGTGATCGAGTCGAATGCCCTATTCTGGCTGTATCTCACCCAACATCTGCAGCAATTGGAGACACCCTGACTGTCCCCCACCTAAAGGATCAAGGAACCCCAACAGCTGTCATATGCTGCCAGATTGAAGACACTCACACTCTATTCACTCACATACCGTCTGCTTAGAGGTGACATGTGCCTGACATGCGAGGCCACGTCCAAACAGAGATTAATGGACATGCTCCACCTCAGACTCAGAAGATCCACCTGAACCACTAGTGCAGGTGACTTACACCTTAGCAGGGATGTATGTTGGACATGTTGGAGAGATGGAGTTATCACTCGGAGACTCCCTATGCTGTGGAATACAATCCTGGTCCATTTGAGGCAGAGCACCTTGCTGGCTGTGTTCAAGAGGTATCTTGACCTAATGCTAGTCGGAGAATGTGTTTGTCCATCAACACATTGTAGCGTAGTTTGCCATGTCATATGTCTTGTTTAGTATACTGTGCCTCTGTCTACCTGTGACATAACATTGATACCCAGGGTAAACCTCCCATCTCCCATCCACTCATTAGGATTCCTGTTGAGGGGACTCAACCAGTGTCTCTATGGACAACCTGTACTGGTAGTTTACTCATGTGTGGGGGTTGCTTCTGTGTTTTGGATAATGCAGTACAGCCTGTCCTATATATGTCAGTGCTGGGGTTCAGGTCCCTCATGTGCATAGCTCCCTGCCATTCAGATTGTACAAGGTGCAGCATGTGCATTGATTCCAGCTTGGACATGGCTTTCTACCTCAGGCACAGCTTGCATCTGGGTGGACAGCATGGCAGTGTGTGGAGCTGCACTCTGTTTAATCAGACTACACATTACATGTGTTCCAGCTCTGTCATACTCCTGGTGAGGTACTGTTGTGGACTTTACAGGTGCTGGATGTGTGTGCATGAGGTACACCCCACAGGGGCTGTTGTGGTCATTTCTAATGCTGATGAAAGATAACTGCAGAACCAGAATGACCTCCCCTTAGCTAGATGTCAGACAGCATGGACCATACAATCACAACTGAAAACAGGACCCTCTCCACAAAGGGAAAGTGTCCTGTCTGGTGGACCCCAGCCATAAACAAACTGTATGACAGATGAGGGTTACTAATGCAAGACAGAGCTACATCTCCAAAGGGAAAACAGCTGTGATCAGCACTAGTAGAAAGCTACATTATCTCATAAAGACATGCAAGGTCAACTTGGGGACATAAATCACCAAAGACAATGAAGGTAACCACACTGCTTTCTTCAGTTATGTCAGACACCTGGTTGTGAACCCTCGGATATGCTCAGAGTTGGTACACAACAACATATATTCCAGTGACCTGACAGATATTGGCAACATTCCGGACAGCTTCAGTGCGATTTACCCCTCCCTCACCCCCAAAACAAGATAGTTATCACTGCTGTATGTAACCTCACTGTCATCTTGGATGTCCATGTGAGAGCCACACTCAGCAAAGACAAGTACACAGCATCCATGGGACCTGCTGGTATCTCCAGTTGCATGCTATGTGAACTCCAGAAGGGGCTGGACCCATATATACAACTGCTATTTAACCTTAGTCTTGCTACAGGATATGTACCTGAACACTGGCATACGGCAACAGTGGTCCCACTCCACAAAGGAGATGCCTCCACAGACCATGGCAACTACCACCACACAAGCTTAACCAGCCTTGTCTGCAAAGATATGGGAGGAGTCATGGAGCTCTTACACAGACACATTACTGACCTACGGACCCTTGTTCCCACCTAGTTCAGCTTTATACAGGGCAGATCCTGCCTTTTGCACCTTTGCACCCGAAAAGTACCTACCATGAAGATCAGGGTTCTTCAACACATGTCATATGCTTCCAGAATAGAGGAAGTCCAGCTTTGTTCAGTGTCATACCGCATACTTACAGGTGACCTATGCCTGACATACAAGACCATGTCCAATCAGGATTTGGTGGACATGCTCCACTGCAAGCAATCCAAATCCACCAGATCCATGAGAGCTGAGTATTTGAACCTCAGCACATACATGTATAGGACATGCTGGAGGGACAGAGTCATAACTCAGAGGCATCTCACACTCTAGCAGAGTATCCCAGTTCATGTTTGACAGAGTCCCTCACTGACTCTCTTCAGGAGACATCTGGACAACTGCATATGAGACGGAGGCACAGACTAGACAGAGACACAGTCATGTTATTCAATTACGTAAGGGGGTCATAATGTGTCACTACTAAGTCAGAGGCACAATATTCAGAATCTATTCTGTACACTTATTACCACTATAAGGGGTGGCAATAGCGACATCACTATGGCTAGGCTTATACATGCACTAGGGCAGATAGCCTAGTAGTACACTATGACACTATGAAACACCGGTGTATGTGTAGCTATTGTCAATCAAACAGTATGATGTGGCTTGGGGGGCTTGATATCTCCCTGGATTCCAACATTGTTTTGTCTATTCCTTCTAGCATGTCTAGGGATCAGTTGCTAGTGTCTTCTCCTGCTCAGCTGGTGAACCTGGGAATATTGAGGCACTGTTACACTTGCCTCATGTACACTGACAACCCTCTCCTTCTGCCATAAAACACACATACATGTGAGAGATGCAACTATATAGCCAAAGTGGAGGCTGAGCTCTCTCAACATAGGACTAGCAAGACCAGAGAGAAGGTGAAGGTAACCACACACACATCTTTAATCCAGTCTCACATGGCACTGTCACAACTTAAGATCATACACATAGACACACAGAGACACTCTCGGAGGCTCTGATCAGAAGTCTACCAGAATGGCAGTGGCCACCACAGCAGACACTCACACAACTGCCTCCACAGGGCACAGCACATGCAACACATTGACCACAGAGTCAGTGTGCCAAACAGTCACAGCCCTTAAGGCCAAACACAATGCCAGACACACTTGTCATAGGTGACTCCATAGTCAGACACACTGATGTCCCACTCACCAGATCAGGTACAGAGGAGGTCACAGTAAGCTGCCTATCGGGCACTGGAATCCACCACATAATGCAAGCACTCAGGTCACTAAACTGCAAGTACAGGTCTGACCCAGTCATAATCCATGCTGGTGTGAACGACCTGAGATGTACCTCCCTGGACTACATGGAAAGAGACATAGAGGATCCCTCTGATTATGTAGGCCAGGCAGGTATGACCCTGACCTTCGGCAGTATCCTACCTTCACCAAGTATGATGCCACATAAACAGAGACAAGATGATCAGCTGTAGTATTTTGCTTAGACTATGGTGTCATTCTAAGGGGTCCAATGTCTGTCTGCCTGGGATGACATGCTGGACAGGCCACGGTGATTTGCAAGGGACGGCTTGCACCTGTCACCCCTGGGCTTCCGGATTTCAGATGATGCTCTTGCCACCCCGATTGTGCCTTTTTATGCAAGATTCAGATTCTACACCTACCACCCTAGAACACAGTAAAGGAAAGACACTAAGGGTAATGCTGCTCAATGCCCAAGGTCTCAACCTCAAGCTGCACACACTCTATGCCCTTCTCAGTATGTAGCACATTGATGTCTGTGCTGTGCCTGAAACCTGGTTCACAGCTTCTGATAGCACCCGGCACTATCGGGTGTTACCTCATATCATGCATTCCGGCACCAGCATCCCGACAACACCAAGAAGGATGGTGGGTGTCCATATTCATCAAGGACACCCTCACCTCATGGCTGGTGGCAACACACGATGCATCGGAGACCATCCAGGTGCCAGTGACCGTAGGCAAGACTGCTCTGCAGTTTGTAGCATGTTACATGCCACCCGCTCAAACTCAGGTACCTCACACAGCTATCCTGCAAACACTGAAGGGGATAAATGTATCTCCAAACACCATCCTACTGGGTGATTCCAACTATCCACATATAGACTGGGATCACTAATCATGCCACAACACTCTAACACAAAGGTTCCAAGAGTTCATACACTGAAATGCCATGGAACAACTGGTCCCAATCCCCTCAAGTGGAGGCAACATACTAGAACACATCATCATGAACATGGGGTCACACTGTTCAACACCAGATGTATACCCATCATTGGTGAGATCAGATCATGGACTACTCTCAGTGGGAGTCCACATCCCACCCACACCCCAGATGGGAAAAGAAACAGTGAAGACCTTCTCAAATGCCGACTTCACATTTCTGAGGACTGGTGTGGTCTCTTTCAAGGCCCCCAGGCCAGCGGACACCATTACCCAAGCCACTGTATCACTTAGAAATGCCTTCTACCAGCACCTCCAGGACTGCATGGATCAGGCAATCCCAAAAAAAAGACTCTTTGTACCACAGGCAAGCATCCAGTCTGGTGGACCCTAGCCATAAACAAGCTGTACAACACAAGGAAGGAGCTACTACAAGATAGAGCGTAATCTGTAGGGGGGAAGACACCCCTGCTCATTGTGAGTAAAACACTGGGTTCCCCCATACAATCATCCGAGGCATGTTTTGAGAGTAAACCCACTCAGGACTCCAGGGACAATCATGAGGCCTTTTTTACCTATGTTTGAAACCTGGGAGGGAACTCCCAGATATGCTCAGACTTAGTTCAGAATGATGTTGATATCACTGCACCTACAGACATTGGCAACATACTGGCTGACAGGTTCACTGTAGATTTCTCCCCCCCCACCCCAACTGGAGGGGTATGTACACCAGAGGATTGTAGCCCCCCAAACATCTCCACTGCTGGGGTGGGAACTGCTCAATCCAAGGCAGAAAACACTTTATCCATGGGACCAGATGGTGTCCCCAGTTGTGTGCTCCATGAACTCAATGAGTAATTACACCCGCAGTTAGGGCAGCTGTTTAATCTTAGCCTCATCTCAGGATATGTTCCCAAGGAGTGGCATACAGCAATGGTGGACCCACTTCACAAAGGAGGTGCCTCCACCAACCCCAGAAACTACCATCCCATCAGCTTGACAAGCCTGTTCTGCTAAGCTATGGAGAGGATCATAATGGGAATTCTAAATGAAGACATAGGGGACTTGCAGACATTGGATCCAATCCAGTTTGGCTTTGTCAAGGGCAGATCATGCCTTTTAAACTTGGTTGACTTTTTCAAAACACTCACCCAGGCCATTGACGTGGGCAAGGCAGTCCACACAGCCTACCTTGACCTGGCAAAGGCTTTCGACACAATACCCCACTCAGGTATCATTGAAAACATCACCAGCTTAATTGTGAACCCATACATCACAGCATGGGTTGCAAACTGGCTAAGTGACGGAACACACAGGGTCAAAGTTGCTGGTGCCAGTTCACACTCCAGAGCTGTCACAAGTGGTGTCCCACAGGGCTCAGTCCTGGGCCCACATTTGTTCAGTATCTACTTTTCAGAAGTACGAGCAAACACAGGAGGATTATGGCTGACAAAGTTTAAAGATGACTGCAAACTGGGAAGCATATTTGGAAACCCATCTGACACAGACATCCTTCAGAAGGGTCTCATAGACACGGATAACTGGTGCCACAGCCATGGCCTTACATTAAACACTAAACAATGCATAGCCATACCCTTCAGGAAGAACAAGGTTACCACTACTTCCCATCTAGGTGGCAATCCTCTAAGCACAACGTAGGTTATCAGGGACCTGGGCACCCAGGTTGACAGTGACCTTTTGTTTGACACTCACATTGCCAGGGTAGTTTGGAAGGCCTTCTACATTGGCCACCTCATCATGCAGTGATTCACATCTAGATCAAGGGAGGTCATTGTTCCCCTGTACTCATCACTCATCAGACCAATGATTGCATACAATGCCCCATTCAGATTGGATGGGCCCACAAATTCCTCGACAGGAGGTGAAAGGGTCTCAAACATATTTCTTATGCTGCCCGACTGAAGGAATTCCAGCTGTATTCAGTCGCTTACTGTCTGCTCAGAGGTGACCTGTGCCTGACATACAAGGCTATGTCCAACCCAGAATTAATGAACATGCTTCACCTCAAGACCTCTACATCCATCAGAACTACAAGGGCAGGAGACCTAAACCTCAACACAGATATTAATAGGATGTGCTGGAGGGACAGATTCATCACCCAGAGAGTCCATATGCTGTGGAACAACATCCTGGTACATGTGAGGCTGAGCACCTCACTGGCTTTGTTCAAGTGAGATATTGACCAATGGATGGGAGATTGCAGGTATACCCCAGGGATAACCTCAGTATCACTGCTTGACAGAGGCACAGCAAAATAATGGGCATATTATCCATCAACTTGCAGGGGTGGCAGAAGCCACAAAACTCTGGGCTAGGCTTATTAATGCCCTAGGGCAGATAGCCTAGTATGAACCTATGAACCTATGGACATAGGCCTGGGGCAGTTCCTGCTATTAGGACAGTGGTCTGCAGCAAGCTATATAGTAGTAGTCGGTTTTAGCCATTGGTTTTGACCATGGCTATTCCATGTTGCTTCTTGTTGTGGTACAAACATGGGTGTGTGGTTATCCATGCTATTTATTGCTAGTCACCCTCATTTTGTATCTTGTTCCATGTTTTTGCACATGTACATCACTGTATGACATGCAGCTGTTTCCACAGGGTCATATGCATGGATATGGATGTTAGTTGGGGTCCTCAGGTGTGCATATTGTACATGATATTACATTACTTAACACATGGCATTCATGCCTCAGGTGGTGCTGCAGGGCCACCTCTGTCGGATACACATACTACACTCCCTGTACGTTTGGAAGCAGGTTGTGTCATGTTAGGCATCCCTGTTACTGTATGAGTGAGTCAGAGCGGGTATCAGTCCCAGTGTTCCTACTGACCAAGCGTATGTGCTATGCGTTGCCTCTTTGCCAAGGCCAGGGCATACAGGGCATGCCTCCTTCTGCCTACTGGGACTAGGTCAGGTTGTTCCTCCTCCGAGTCAACCCCTGCCTGTGGTGGCCTTGGCAATGGTGGGGGATGTTTGGCCCAGCCCTGTGCTGGTCCTGCTGCAGCTGTTTCCGCAGGATCATATTATGTAGCATAGCACATATCATGATCATTTGGGTACATGTAGTTGGTGTGTACTGCAAAGCTCCACCAGGCGTGTCCAGACACGGAACCGTGACTTGAGCAGCCCAAACACACGCTCTATGATATTACGTGTTTGTGCGTGTGCCTCATTATGGCGTTCCTGTTCAGGTGTGTGTGCATTTCTGATGGGTGTCATCAGCCACGGCTCAAGTGCATAACCTGCATCCCTCACTAGGTGTCCGTGTGGGAAGTCCCCATTGGCAAATGATTGGTACAGCTGCGCCAGATGCCAGATGTGGGAATCGTGGTAGCTCCCAGGGCAGCCAGCACACACATTCATTATTATGCCCTGGGCATCACACACGACCTGGCAGTTGATGGAGGGGTATCCCTTGCGGTTAATGTAGGCACTACCCTGCTCACCGGCTGGTGCTTTGATGCGTATGTGCGTGCAGTCTATTGCACCCAGCACCTCAGGGTATCCCGCTATTTGCTGGAAGAGACGCATATTGCTGGCCACAACCTCACGGTCATTAGGGACATATATATGATCACTGACATGTGGTGACATGGCATCCAGGAACTGGTGCAGTACTCTGGAGGCTGATGCCTGTGATATCCCCATCATATCACCCGTTGGTCTCTGGAAGGTACCTGTTGCTAGTATTCTTAGGCCAACAAATACCTTGGTTTCTACTGGGATGGGTTCCCCTCTGTTGGTTCTGTGTGTGAGATGTGGCCTGCACAGCTCAACAATCTGCTGCAGAAGGTCTCTGTGCACTCTGTAGCGCTCTACTATCTCCAGCTCATGTAACCCATGGTAGGTGACCCTGGGCCTGTATACTCTTCTCCTTCTCCTCACTCTGGGTTGTCTGTCAGCGTCTGCATTGTCACCACCCTCAGCAATTCGCCTATGCCTGATTATAATAGCCATGGCAGCCCCTAGCATTTCTGCTCTGAGTTCAGCTTTTTTCAGTTTTCAATTCTGATAGCTTAGTTTCTGGCAGTATCTCTTGTGAGAAACAGCCTGCACTGCTCTTTGCTGTGTTTTAAGTACTGGGTTGGGCTTCTAGTCTGCCTGTGTAATTGCCTGCTTCTAATTGTTTCCACCAATTAACTCTAGTAGTAGCTTCTGGCAGTTTCCATGTAGGTTAGTTGTTTCCTGTTTCCTCTCTGTTTCCTGAGGGGGAGCAATGTGCACACCAGCTTAAACACGCTTACAGTCACTTAAACACGCGTACACATCCTTACACGGTGTTACACGCGCGCACACATCCTTACACGGTGTTAGCTAGGCTGATTCATGCTAAAACGCGCGCACACTGCCTTCCACACGTGCACGCCTGCGCAAACCATTGTAAACAGTTTGCAACACGCTCCCACATGTTGAACCTGCCTTACACACGCGCACACGTGCACATGCACGTATATCAAGAAACTTTGAGTGTAGGGATAGCGTATACCCTCAATTTCTTGACTTTCCTAGTGTTCTGTTGAGACACACCTCCCTCCCTGATGTCTGTCTGTCATCTGTTACCTTACATTGCCCTCCAATCTGGTACATTTCTTTCTATCCTTTCCCCCCGTGATGTCACCTACCTCTTACTCTGTTCCTCCCCCTTCTCTAAGTCTTACACTACTCAGAAAGTGCTCATTACCTATGTGGCAGTGTGATTCAGTATTGTAACCCTCATTTACATAGGATTGCCTAGTAATGACTAGTTACATGTCTTACACGGAGCTTCCCCCCCTTGACAACCACTACACGGAGGCCATATTGTTTTTGGTCTGCAAGTCCCTCCATTGACATTCAATGTACTACATAAATCCCACAATTGTGGGCTTATAAGCTTCAGTTTTTAGTTTTAGGTAGCGCACCCCGTTTGCGCGGGTGTGCGCTGCAGTTAAACCCAGAAATCCCGTGAAAAAAAAAAAGTTATATAACTTATTTTTGCAACACTTTTTCATGCCAATGGCCACATATTTGGCCATTGGCATGCTTAATGAAACATATGCACCCTTTATTTGGAGCTGACATAGCTCCGTTTTTAATTTTGCAGAAATGTACTCAGTTGTCAGCTGAGTACATTTCTGCAGCTAACACGTCCGTTACACGGACTGGTTTTGGCTTCGTGGATCGCTCAAATACCTCATTTGCATATCTTGGAGCTGCAAATGAGGTATTGAGCATTTCCACGCCCAGTCCATGTAAGAGACGTGTTAGCTGTCTCTTACATGGAGATTTGGGCTGTTCCTGAATCAGGAGGCTTACACGGAGGCTTACACTACTCTTGAACTCCGTGTAAGCCTTCCTGAATCTGGCCGATATATATATATATATATATATATATATATATATATATATATATATATATATATAAAATATATCAATATATATATATATATATATATATATATATATATATATATATATATATGCATATACAAAGACACAACTATAGCCATATATATAAACATGTCTGAACATCCTTTGTGACACAAAGGGTTCCAAAAGAATTGACATGTAGACTAAACAGAGTCAACTCTTGTATTATAACATTTAAATCTTAATCAGTTCACCAGAGAAGGGATGGTTGTTGTGTATGTGGAGTTTGGGGTGGGGAATGATGGCTAACGAAATATACCCCGGGGATTGTGGAGTTTCGGTGGGGGAATGATGGGTATGGAAATACACCCCGGAGACCACTTCTGTGTCATTGCTCAACAGTGGCACGAGAAAATAACATACCCAACAGTAGTTATTCTTGACTGTCTATTCCTTTCTATTCCTAACTATGTAATAATTTGTAGACTCCACTCACCACAGATGACTTCCATGGTGTGCAGCATGTTAAAAGACATAACACATGTGTATGCCTGGCTACAGGGTAGTCACACGCACACACAAACTTGCCAGTATTGTGCTTACAAGTCTTGCCTATGTAAAGGTAACTAGCAGAGTGGTATGTGCCACAGAACTCACACAACTACACTTAATATGATTCTGCTTCTGAGCTGGGTGACATCACAGGACTGATTACTTGCAGTGGGGAGGGGGGAAAGGGTGGTTTAGCAGATGACAAGGATAAAGGCCAGTGCAAAAGGTGCTTTTTCTTTGGAAAGCAGTATCATGACAGGATGCAAACACAAATATACTCACACAACCACCTTGGTCATTTGTTGACACACACACAGTTGCTAATAGTGGGATCAGAACTCCTGTCTATCTACAAATCACTATTACAGTACTATGCAGTTACGAGACACGCCACAGAAATTACACATTTCAAGGCAGTCAGAATGCCCTTCTAAGATTGAGGACATCAACGGGGATACTGACAGTTAAGATGTACATAGCTGTAAACCTGTCTGTTTAAAGTAGGAGTCCATTACAACCTGTATGCACAAACAAGACACATTATCTGCAGGTAAGACATAGGTAGGCCTGAGAGGTATAGATGTAGTACAACAAGCCCTAAACTGGAGTATGCCCATCTGTGGAATGGACAACTACTATCACTATACAGGGTTACAGTGGTCATGCTCATGCACATAGAATCACAGGACTTGTTTGGATGCATTGACTCCAATTACACAAGGTGAAAGTGGGCATGCTCATACACTTAGTAGCACAGGACCGTTTGGGATGCACTCTGACTACAACTACACAAGGTTATACTGGGCATGCTCATACACTTAGAAACAAAGGGCTTGTTTGGATGCACTGACTCAAATTACATAAGGTGGCAGTGGGTACGCTCATACACTTACTAGCACAGGACTGTTTGGGATGCACTCTGATTCTAACCACAGAAGGCCACGGTGTGCATGCTCATACACTTAGATGTACAGAACATGTTGTAATGGACTCCTACTGTAAACACACAGGTTTACAGCTATGTACATCTTAACTGTCAGTATATATGCACATCATACAGGTTTACTACCAGATACCTGTATGTCTCCCGTGTGCTGTCCGTCACCTTAGATGTAGCATTTGATACCAAGCACAATACTGCCATTCATAGTGATGTCATGGTACAAGTGGCAACCACTTGACCAAAACAATGAGCCAATGTCCTGCTGTAATCATGAGGTTGTCCAGTGTCTGTCATTCTGGGATGACATGACTGAAAGAAGACAACTCTTTGTCACAGATCACATGCATCCATGATTCAAGGGAGTGTGGATAATACCTAGGTTGCATTTACCCATATAGTGCCATTCCAAGGCAAATATCCTAAACACAGAAGTAACACCCTGACACCTACAAGACAATTGCATTGGATGCTTATGCCAATCAGTGCTAGATGTGTGGCTGTCATAATCAATTTGCTCAATGTAGAACCTACAATGGGTAATACTGACATCTGTACAGTGAGGAACACCTGGCTGAAGGCTCTATAGTGCACAATAGCACTACCGCCATATAACTCAGATCCAGACATGTGGGCCATAACACTGCTATAGACCACTCCAGGTGGTGGTGTCCACATATTCATAAAGGCTACTCACAAGTAAAGACCACTACTCCAACATAATGCATCACAAATGAGTCAGGTACAGATGACAGTGGCAAAAGCTGCATTCTAGGTTGTATCCTCATATACATCCACCACTATGTCCTCAGACTACCAACACACTCATCCATAAATGTGGCATGAAATAGTATGGTGCAACACTAAATAACCTTCGACTGGTGGACTGTACCTAGCCCTACATCAACTGTGCAAAGTACCCATGTACTGACACAGTTGCATAATGTGTTATGCAATGCAATAATACCACTATTTGTAACCAGGTCAGTTGTACACATACCAGGGTCCCTTGGATGTTGTCAGCATTAACACAGTTGACTGTTGCTGTACACCAGTAAACAACACCCTTATGGTTGGATATGACCTAGATGTACCTGCCCTGGATATGTACATCCCACAGTCATACAACATAAATGAAAATATCCTAGCTGTTGTTGTCCTTGGTACATACAGGTGGCTACATTCATTACACACTTGCACATGGAAGATAGGTCCATGGCTGCTGAATGCTAACAGTACATAAGGTTTGATATCTATGTTGATAGAGGTAATATTCCCTCTCTACTGGTCACCCATGACACCTATCATATCATACAACAACCCGTGTGGCATGTATGTCATTAGACATGTCCACCAAATGCAATGCCTACAAACATACCCAAACAACAGGATCATAGGACCTACACGCATGGCCTGTATTGACAGACTCAGGGAAATACAGCTATGATCTGTATGTTCTTGAGTAGTTACAGGTGATATGTCAATGACATGTACAGCCATGTGTGACCCACAGCTCCTACATATACTCCATGTCAACAATTGCAAGCCATGCATGCTGTATGCTTTCTGGACATTAACCTTATTGCCACAATAGCCAGAATGTGCTGGGGTGACATGTTTACAAGCCACAGACCTCACACATGCTTGAATAAGTGTAATGCATAGCTCAAACAGAGCACATTGCTGGCACTCTTCCAGTAATCATGAGGTGTGTGTGGCAAATATGATGTGCTCACTGTTGACCATTACAGTGCCCTGGATTTACAGTGGAACTGTCAACTAACAGTCTGTGGGATCATGACATGGAATATTGCTGTGTGTGTGTCTTGCTGATATGTGTTTTTGGCATACATGTACACTTAGCTACTCAGTGAAGGTGGTTGTGTGTCCTACCAGTACATGAATACAACATCCATTATGGTGTAATGCTCAGCTAGGTTTCACACATGGTGTGGGGAAGGTGTGGAATGTATCCTCATGACCTGCTAGTCCACTTACTGATGGAGACTGCATATGTGTGCATGTATTGATGTGTGTTTAGATTCCATGCGTGTGCAGTGTCTGATGTTTGAAGGTGACTGTTCTCTTAGTACATCATGCAGTTGCAATGCAGCCCCAACACAGCCAGCTGTATATGGTGATATGCTCAAAGTACAGTAAGCTGTACTTTAGGTATAGACAGATGTTTAGACATAACTAAGTGGTGGGGATACTTTGCAGGTGAATGATTACTGAGGACAGCTCACAGGTGTTTTACAACCATTCCTGCAATAACCTGCGTAACTGCTAAGCTATGGTTTTGTTAATTGAAGGGGAAGACATACAACATAGAATGCAGTAACGGTGACACTTAAGGCAAACCTTTTGACACCTGTAACAGTAACACCTCCCCTGTGCATATATTGTGCATATATCAGCACAGCTGGCAAAGGAAAGAGCTAGTACACTTTGTAGTATGTGTGATAGTGCTGTAACTCTGTAAAACGTATCATGAGATAGGCAGGTATTTGATTCACAGTACTGGCATGTGTGGGTGTGTGTATCCATATATGTCATGTATGGTGGGGAATACATCCCAAATGTTTTTCACTCTCCTGTACACTGTTGTAGACATCTGTACAGAGTGAAGTGTAGAAAGCAAGACATAGGCAGGAGTTTGAATCTCACACATGTTAAGTGTCTGTATGTGTGTGACATAGGTGTATATCTTTGTGAATGCCACAGTGTGTGTGTGTGTGTGTGTGTGTGTGTGTGTGTGTGTGTGTGTGTGTGTGTGTGCGTGTGTGCGTGTGTGTGTATGTGTGTGTGTATGGCTGTCTGGTCCCTGGAGTGAGGCTGTATTTTACCATAGTGAAATGATAAGACCCTGTCCTCCCATCCACTCAATGCAATCTAGTATCCCTGTTGATGTCATCAATCTTAGAAGGGCATTCTAACCACCTGTAAACATGTATGCCCTGGGGTGAGGCTTGTTGTTACATAGCCTACTGATGAACACCCCTCCCCACATACACTCACCGCATTCTAGTATCCCTCGATCTTAGGCCATTCTGACTACTTGCCCATGTGTAACCTATGTGGCGTGTCTTGTAATTGCGTAGTACTATAATGATTTGCAGATAGATAGAGGTTCTCATCCCAACACTGGCAACTGTGTGTGTGTTACTGTGTCTGTGAATCCCTGAATGTGTGGGTGTGTTACTGTGTCTGTGAATCCATGTGTGTGTATGTGTGTTTGCATCCTGTCATGGGAGCGGGTATTACTGCTTCCCAATGAAAAAACCCTTTACCCTTGCCATCTGCTAAACCACTCTTTTACCTCCTCCCCGCTCCAGGTAACTGTACCTGTGATGTCACCCATTATGGATATGACGGCTCTGGCCACGGTAGCTTACTACACAGCTATCATGCTCTTGGATCATTAGATCAGTAAACATGTTTGAAATTTGGGAGACTATAACTATGATGTGGAAGCTACAAAGTGCATGCAGGTATTGTCATACAGACCTGTGAGTAGGCTACATTTACATATGGGACACTAACCGCAAACACTGATATCCCCCGGCACATGCAATTACACCTGAAAGAGGAAGGCAGAACATCAAGATCAACATGCAGTTACTGTTGTTACACATGATACATACTGTCAAAAGTATCAAATACATTCTAAAATGGTAGTACATGGTATGTCTGCTGCCTGTCAACACTACTCAACAATGGTAATCTACAATTGTCTTCCCAGTATGTTCACCCTGTGCTTCAGACCATATGAGCATGTCCCTGCACCGATGGTGTGGATGACAGGGATGCGGTACAGGCATCATCATATGCACAGGGTGACAATATTTTCCAGAGGCCTAGGCTGCACCATTGGATGATATCATGTGTGTGGGTTAGTGCCTTTTATCTCATTGGGCATGTGTGGATGTTATGTGTGTGTGTTGAGGTGCCCTACATTTGTTACTGGTGTGTGTGTGTATGTATGCACACAGGTCTGGCATGTGTCTGGCCTACACAGGGGTATTATTGATGGCTGCAGACTGTACAGGGCAGGGTTTACAGTTCACGCTGTCCGGCCATGGCCACGTGACCTGCGCCTGCCAGGGGTTGCATGGGCACTACCAGGCAGAGGTCCAGATTGGGTACTGTCTGATGACACATGTCCACTGGAACAGTGTCCCTGTTGGGAACATCCAGGACCATGTGGACGTGGCCTGCTGTGTCCAGGTGTGGACAGCACAGCACCAGCTGCACTGCTGCTGCTACTGCCACTGTGGGAGTGGGCATGTGATGTAACATGTTCACATAGACCTTCAACAGGGGATGTAGCTGGCCTATGTCCACATGCCCAATGCCACACTCCTAACAGATGTTCCAGCACAGACATTCCATGATCGAGGACTGACATGCCATGGTCAAAGACTCCCACCATGTCACCCAATTGTCTATCCAAAACATCTGCAAGATGATGTTGAGCTTTTGCAATTGCCTGGATGTTGTCAGTTAAAGAACGGAGAGCAGCCCTCTGAAGCCATGGACCTTCTCTAATGTGCTGTTCAGCATGTGCCTGTGCCTCCATTACAGCCTGAAACATGCATCTGGTGACACCAGCTGATGTGCTATGTCTTACAGGGGCATGTTGGCCAGAAGTCCTCCTATGAGCAGCCCTGGGCACATGCCTGTGTGGGACATCACCAGTCAGTTGGCTGGGATCATGGTGTGCAGGTACACCTTCCATAGACTCCACACATTCCTGTTCCATGCTACCACCTGCCAACTGTCCTTCCTCTATGGCCACTGGTGATGGGGCATGTGTAGGCATGTGAAATGTGTGCGGGGATGAGGGGGATACAGGTGGAATGGCAACCAGTGGCACAGATTCAGCCCCTGACAACCTTGCCTGTGCCTCAATCATACTTTCATCATCACTGCTAGAGTCTGTGGGGATACTAATATCAGGTGGGTGGCAGGAGGGCAACACACCTACATCAACACATGTGAGGGGCAGACAAGAACTGTACATTACAAGTTATACAGCACAGTACAGACACACAAACACACAGACACACAGACAGACACACAGACACGCACACAAACACACAGACACACACAGAGATACATGATATGGCACCCAACGGCATGCAACATGCATGTGATATGGCAGAAGGCATTCAGCTTAGACATTTATAGTGGTAGTTATCATACATCCCTGTGTTGCACACAACAGCATGCATGTGTTATAGCAGAAGGCATGCACCTTACACAATTCTAGTAGTAGTTAGCATACATCCCTGTGTTGCACCATTTGTGTTAGTAGGTCATGCCCCAAACCTGCAACACAATGCATGCACTATGCACCGTTGCACCGCACTGCCATGTTTTGTGCAACATACCCCACATTTTAGCAGACCAGATGACACCTCTGCACATCTGCAACCATATTGCTGATGCCTGGCAACTATGCCCAGACATGGCTAACCTAGCTGTACTCCATGTCCCACATGCCATCTGTGTACCTCACACACATGTGGAGCAAGCATGACAGTGATGTCTAACACCAGCAAAGTGAATGTACTGTATCTGTGGCCTGATGTGGTTGTATGTGTATGTTGTGCAACACATGTATGTATTTGGATACTGTATAGGTGAAAGCGTTCATGTCGTGACACACTCAAGATGTTCAAGACATGTTATGCAGCGGTTTGATGTCATGCCTACACAAGCTGTGCACAGGCCTGTATGATGTTTAGTGTGTCACATCTGCAATATCACCATTGCACAAAGGTCATAGTTGTATTGTGTCGAGCCAATGTACAACAGGGTGTAGACACATGTACATCCATTCTATTGTGTGTGTGTTGCTTCATGTCTCTGGCCATCCTCCATGGCCATGTGTAAACATGTTTTGCCTAATGGTTGTGATGGGCATTTATTCTGCATGTCAGTGTTGTCCTATATGACATACACCCATAGATGTCATATGCTCCACTGAGGACAAGGTTATGCAGACAAAGGGTGGTATGTTTGGGATGAGAGATATCATGTTTTGCAGGATAGTTAACCAGTGTTGCAGTCAGCCCACAAAATGTCATGGACATGTCAGATAGCACATGACATTGTGCGACAGTCATGCCACCATACATTATGTGTACGTGTGTTAAATGGCCACATGGCAGATAGCATGCAATTAATATGATCTGTGCATTATCAAGCCTGATAAACAATAACAATCTCACCTGCAATAGGCTGCTGTCACTGCGAAAAGCCAGAGGTACTTAAATAGGAGTGTCACAGCAGTAAGATCATTATTCACACCTGTGTGATAGCTACAGGGTGCAATGTGCATGTTAGCACATAAGCCAGTGCAATAGATTATACTATGGAGTATGCACATCTGTGCATACATAGAGTAGCAAACTATAGTATGCGGCATGTGTGCATACATGCCTTGCATATGACGTTACATTAAATATTGTACAGTAACACATGTAACTATATGAAATATAGTTGTGTTCTATGTGCAGTAGTGACTTACCAGGCAACTCCCGGCTCAGTGGTTGTGAGATACCCACCTCCTCAATTCCAGCTAAAGCTTGTGGATGGAGTTCTGCAGGTGTCCCCTGGTTGGCCAGTAGCTCCTCGGTACGTGTGAGTGGGGGCTGGGTGAGTGCCCCCCCCCCCACCTGTTGCAGTTTGTTCCCTGGCGATTGCATTTGCATGTTGTTTCGCCCATTTAATGAGGTCAGTGCCGTGTCAGCACAGCTGATAGGCCGCCAGCATCATTTACCCTTCTGCGATGTTCCTCCCACCGGGCATCCCGCTGCTGTGCATCCTGTGGTACATGGCTGAAGAGTGTTTCATAGTTGTCAAGCAAGTATGGAATGAGGACCTCATCCTCCAAGCGGGTGTATGGTGGGAGCCTGGCATACGGCATACCTGGAAGACATAATGATGGAGACAGGTCACAGTAACTCACAGAGAAGTACAGAAGTACAGCTGCACATACATGTGTATCACATTTATTATGATTACAAATATGTCTTTGCAAATCTGCATGACACTAACACCACTGACATGTTTAACTCACACACATTTGACACTTACTGGTGATTTGATGTTATCACCATATATGTGTGTCAAGTGATGACATTGCTCATACTCCATGTGGATGTTTTCCTGATGTGGGCATGTCTGTTTGCCTGTACTGGTGTCTTTACCTATCAGCACATGCCTGGATGTGTTCACATTAATGCAAGAGACTTTAATGCTGTGTATATGTCACATATATAGTCATACACAGCCTTAAGGAACATGACCTGTGACCCTGCAGACGTGCTCATGGAAAGTTTTACATGTATGTGTTTTTCCATAAACATCTACATGGCACTGTACAGCAGTATAGCATCCTGCCATGTATTACCTGTGATGTACATGTGAAACACATGGGACGATGGCTAGCTTGATGGTATTTGCAGGGCTGGATATCAACTATAGCACGTATGGTCATAGTGAACTAGTAGGCTATATCAACTGGGCCATTTATGAGCCTTGGCTGAAAGGTTACCTAGCTGTAGCCAACAGACAGGTAGCTTTCAGTGGCCAGTTCAAGCAGTGCCACACGACTGATCCACAGGGTTACTGATATATTTGCCACACGGTCATCACACCATGTCTCAAAGAGGGGCAATGTGCAGCTTTGCTGGACAGGGATGCATAGTATGACAGGAGTATGTAAAGTGTATGGGACAGGGATCTGTCAGACATGTTATGATCCTTGTACTAGACAGGTGGATGTCCATGAAGCATGTGCTTATTTGAAATCAGGATGTGTGAGTGTAGCATGTCCAACATCTCTGGGTTGGACATGGCTTTATTCAAGGTAGGCATCATGCTACATAGTGAAGCTAAGGTTTGGGAAGGCCAGTGTAGGCCATCTGAACATTGCCAATAACCCTTAAAGGAAATATGTGATCTATTATGGGTCACTTTAGTGTTGAGTATGGCTGAACAATGATCTCTATATTCATGGATGGCACCCTGTCATGATTGGGGATGCCACTTATAACTACCTGACTGGTATGGCGAAGTGACTATCAAAGGAAAGACTACTGTCCAGCTGCATCCCATACACACACAGTTTCCATTATGTTGACCGCTTCCTAGGTGGTAGTTCATAGGTACAGGGTTTTGCAATACTTAGTTGTCAGATTGTGGCCATACATCACACACCACACATCTGACCCACAAAGGCCCTTCTGTATGTTGCCCGCAGCACTCATTGAGTCAACTATTGCTCCTAGCTCATAGCCATTTGCAAACTTCAATACGCAGATGCCTTCTGTGTTAGTCTGTGTGGTATAGATAACAAAGAGGGGGAGTACTAGGAATGAACCCTGCATTACTGTAGCTGGCACTGGTTTGATGTGTGTGTATTAGTCAGACCCCTTCTGTAGTGTTGGTTCTGCCAGCAGTCCAGTTGCCAACCAATCCTGTGACATAGGAATATACACCTAGTTTACTGAGTGTAACTGGAACACAGTATGGGTGATGGTGTTCTAAGACCTGGCAAGGTCATGATATGCTGTGTGAATCAACCTTACTGTCATCTACATCTGTACTGACTACATCAAATAAGTTGATCAAGGTTCATGGCCTTACAGACCAGACTCAGCAGGGTAGTAGTGCACTATTCCCCATTATCAGTGCTGACTCCCCCTTTGTGGGGTGTGATAACTGTTGCTGTGCACCATTCAGTGTGTACACAGCCTGACATGAAGCTATGACTGAACATGATGTGTATGTGGAGAGCAAATTGTTCTGTCATTTGTGTAAAATACACCCTGGGATGTTGACAGGACCCATGCAAGCTGTATGTATGGCTTTAGCGAGTGCAGCTTGCACCTGCATAGTTGTTATTACAAGGCACTGTAGTGTACATGGATATATAAATATGTGTACCTGTTGGGGGGGGGGGTGAGAGTGGGTTAAGGTTATTCAAGACCCTATCTGGATGAACAAGTGCTATTTCTGTAGGTGCAGTACTTCTCATGCCATAGTGCTGTGAAGCACGGCAGGTCTTGTTGTTGCCATTATGATTCATGACACAGCTATAGAATGCTCTGTGGTTGGCCTCATAATATGTGGCTGATTAGTTTCACAGTAGCTTTGTGTGGTTTTATATGATGTATCTGCATCTTACTGAGGCTGACCAGGGATCACCTCCACTCATGTGTGTTCACTTTTGCAACAGTTACTATCTTCTGTGGTACAGTTTAAGGCAGGGTACCACCTGTTTGCCTTCCTGTTTGTATTTGGTTGAATCTTGGTTCTGTTTCAATGGCACAATCACTGCACTTATGTGAGTTCTTAAACTGCATTTGTGTAGGATTCAGCATTTGCACATGCATTGTCCATCTGCATGGATGCCATGACAGTCACCACTTTGCTCTTAAGAAGCATAACATTGGCTTTGGAGACTGACTATGTGTAGCATACTGTTAGCCCTGTTTCTGTGACTATGGTGATCCAGGTCATTGGGGTCAATGAAATCCAACATGCATTGAGCACAGCTGTTGGCACATGAGGAGTCTTTCCAGTTCATAATGGGATAGTTGAGAGTAGCCATTATTCTGATTTTCTGTCTCAAACATAATATTCCCCATTGCAGCACAATATGACAGTTGGGAATTCTCAGACATGGTGGGTGATCTGTCGCAAGGTGCAAATTGGGTTCCATTTTGGCACAAAGGTAGTTGCTCAGCATAATGCATCTGAAGTTATGCAAGTGCAACTAGCGTGGGGGTGTACATATCCTTCAGGAATATGGACACACCAGTGGCCTGTGTGTTCCAATAAAGGATAATGGCCATGAGGTGAGGTATGTATTATAACATGGTCATGCAGGGGTGCTCTCCGGAGTGTTGAACAATATCACAGTCACTGCACAGATATGTTCTCCATGTTATGGATTTACATAAGTGAGTCCATATTGAGTTTCTGAAATGTATCATTGAGTAGCGAGACCCGCAGTTTATTGCTTGGCTGTCCCTGTTACAGCAGTGGATTTTCACTTGAACTTTGCATGATGAAGACACTAGCCAGTATCCAGATTCCCAGGGGTGACAGATGCAGGCCCTGTCTGGCAAAGCATCATAATCTATCAACCATGTTATCCCAGGCAGAGAGATACTGGATACCCTTTGAATTACACCAGTACATTAGACAATTGTGGAATACAGTCATTTTGTCCCTGTACTGCAGTATCATTCTGGCCAATGGCAGAATGCTACCCAGGCCTTGGGACATACCTGCATGGGCTACAAGACCTGACAGTTCCTACATGTGTGTTTCCATGCAGTCCAGGCTACTGCATCACAGGTCCTGCACAACAACATGGAATATGCCAGAGCCATGTGTATAGTTCAAAAGGTGGTCTGAGTGTATGGCTATGTGGCTAATCATGGCAGACAGGCAGCTGACAGTATGTTTTCCCTTGTATAGCTTGGTGTGTAACATAGTGCTAGAGTATGCATTCACAAATGAGTACTGTTGGGCATGTTTCTGGCCATGTGTTCTGAGTGGTGGCACAATTTGGCAAACTATGTCATACAGTTTGTGTATTATGTTGTCTGTCTATTCCAGCTTGGGAGGTCTCTTGCTTGACCAGATACTTAAAAGCCTCTGTGAATGTGTGTGATTTCTGGTGGTATGTGTGGGTGTCCTTACTGTGTTCTGGTAAGGGTATGTGTTGGTTGTGGTGATGAGATGCATGTGTTAACCTACACCTACACTGTCCATTCCAGTCATGTCTGTAGACTAGACTGCCTTCCAGCATACCCCTGTAGCTGCATCCCAGACAATGTGTGGGGTGTGGTGTTAGGCGGGTTTGGCAGTGTACATGGCATAGAGATTACTTTCCCCCAGGATGGCCACATACACAAAGCTGACATTAGTAAACACCGGCAGCTGACTAGTGGACATGCCTGTATGAGCATTCAGACTACAAGTGCCAAGTACTGTATTTAGTTTACTTATTGCTTATGAAGATGTTTTAGACAGTGATGCTCACACGTAAATATTTGTGTTATGGACGTGACAACACTGGCAATTACAGAAACATAGTAGCCACCTTTAGCAGCAATCCTCATCTGAGGAGCACATCACATCCTGATAGTTGATTACAGATGATGCAAGTGTCAACAGGTCTGTATCTTTTACTGGGTATATACTCACATATTCACCAGAACCATGAGCTCTGTTGGGCACGGACACCGACTCCCCAAACAGAGTCAAGTATCAATAGACTCTGCTGCCAGTATCAACATGATCAGGATATAATCAGATAGTGTAAGCCATCACCTATGAAGCAGCTATTACACATGGGTAGCAGTCTCCTACATCTTACACTCCTACTGCAGATGTTACACTGGGGTTAAAGATGATATGCAACTTGTTTCTTTATCAGTACTGTGCACAACCTTACATACAGTATTTGCAAGTAGCTGTCAGGTTGGCAATGAGAGGTTAGGCTACACAAACCTGAATGTTCAACCAGTGTGTCTGTACTCTCAATATCCATTCTATGTAGGTGTGCACATAGCCATTTGGCCCAGCCCTGTAACAAGGGTCACTACACATTTGCATAACATATACACATGCACAGCTGTTATTGCTTGCAAACGATACTAGAGAGGTGGATATTACATGTCATATGTGCATGAATAGTTACCTAGCTCTTCCAATTTTCTTTGCTATCATGCTGCTAAACTGTCAGATGAATACAATTCATATGTATCCTGTTATTGAGTATTGTAATTGCCAATAGACATAACTAATATTTGCAAAACATAACAGAAATGCTATGTAAAATGGAATACAGATCTGCCTAGAATACTGTACACCCGCGGTGGTGGTGCTGCGGAAGCATTGTCGTCTCAATTCTCAGCTAGAGCGTCTTCTGTGTGGAGACATGCGTGAATGGGCATACCTTCGTTGAAGGTTGTGCATCAGGCCTGGCAAGCCGGTATGTAAAAATCAACTGCCAATCATTAGCGGACCGGAGTTCCGCTGTGGCGACCCCTAACCGGGAAAAGCCAAAAGACACAAACAAACAAACACAGTTATTGGCACAATATCCCACAATGCAAATCATATTTGCACAGTAAGCCCACCATTGACATGTTCATCTCACTAATACACCCATATATATGTCTACTGTTACAATATATCAACATATACTATCCCCCGTTATAGCACATACTTATTGGACTAACCCTGACACTGACAGTGACTGGAAAAGAATTGGTGAATTCCAAGCCCATATATATCACCCCTTGTTTGCCTTATGACCTACAGCAGTACACACATAGAATACTACAAGCATTACTACTGCTTAACAATACATCACTACAAGATAGCTATTTCCACTATATGCATTGATTACACTGTAATTATTACAGAACAGGTACTACATACACAGACATACTAAATGTTATACATACCTTCTTGGTAATTGGAGGTGTTATTGACTGGTATTTTAATCTTTTTCAGTTTGTGTTTCGATCTTCTGTTGGGTATTTTGTACTATTCTGCAGGTATATACAGATGGTTTGAATGTGTGACAAGGCATCCTTTTATAGTTAGAGATCAGTAACATGTGCTATCCTGATCACCAATTGGTGTTCTGAAGTAGTTAATTACATGCACATCAGCTGTGCAGCTACTCCCTTAGCCAATACCATGGCAACAGTGGAGTATAACTGAGTACTCCACTTGGGCATTGTCTCTTTGCCTTACTTGTGAGAAAGACAGCCTGGAAGTGTTGTCTGAAATCTAGTGCAACAGCTGTATGGAGACAAACACAAATATATTGTGTGTAATGACTAGAAGATTTGGTCTAAATGTGAGTACTGCTGTTATATTTCTGAACATTGCTACTTGTGCAGGGTTTGTCTGTACATAATACTTCTGCATATGTTTCAGTCTGGCCAGGATGTTTGACCAGCTCAAGGCTGTATGGCTATGCATATGTTAGGGGGGTTACAGTGTGCTCACCAGACATCTTTAGTTTGGTGTGAATGTGTATCATACTGTGCTGATAATCAGTAATTGGTAACACTTCCTGATGTAATTACTTTTCAACCCTCTGAAACAGGATTAGTTCAAACAAACCTTGTAACATCAGCAGCTGTTCCATTGTATAACTGCAGCTATTTCACAAATAGCCATGTTAGTGCGTCTCTGTCCAGGTATGTCAAGGTTTCAGCAGATGTCGTACAGTGGGTGAATAATTGGTTATGGTATGACAGTATGTATTGTTGTAATTAGTTTGGGTGTGGGGGAGATGTTGGTGGGTGTACATAGCAGATGTAGGTGTGTAGGAACTGCTTTTATACATATTCTATATGTGTGTAGGTGTTCTTTCCCTATAAGAACACCTATCCCTTAGTGGACTAATACTATGGTAATTGCAGGCTGATTCATTAAGGCACTGTTAAATGCTTCCTGTATAGCATGCAGGTAATGTTAGTCCTTGAATCCCTTTGGCAATACATTGGAATGTAATAAAGTTTTGCTAAATGAAAGATGTCTGTGTATTTCTGTCATGGATATTTGCAGTCATTGTAGCTGTGTTGGTGACTAATCCTATTTGGCTCATGTCCATAGAACATATTTGTAATAGTGTATTGGCATATACTCTTCACATGTTAAGTTCATATTGTTTGGGGGGGGTGGCAGAATGTGTGATTGCTATGCTCCATGTTATACTCAGATTTGAACACTTCAGATACTGTATACACACATGTATGTATGTGTGTGTGTGTGTGTGTGTGTGTGTGTGTGTGTGTGTGTGTATATATATATATATATATATATATATATATATATATATATATATATATATATATATATATATATACAGAGAGAGAGAGATAATATATATTATTGCATACATTTAAATGTACCTCCATAGATGTGTAAATGTTTTTAACCTATCTATATAGCTACATATATGTATATATCTATATATTGACATGTATCTATGTATCTCTCTCTCTCTCTATATATATATATATATATATATATATGTACATCTGTATACATTATATATATATATATATATATATATATATATATATATATATAGAATGCACCTTTCATTGGGTACATGGCGGTTTGTCCTATTTTCACACAATCCTCCCTTTTGTGTTTTAACCTGTCTGAATACACAACTGGCATAGGTACATCTTAGGTAGCTTACTGGTAGGTTACTCTGAGGATGGTGTACATGTTTGCGGTTTCTAATCCTGGAAGTGGTTATTATTTTACATCTCAGAGCAGGCACTGATAGGGAAAGTGTGATTAATGCACATTTAAGCAGTTGTAAACAAGTTTGCCCATGGTCTGCTTGACAGTAAGCAAAGGTTACACCTTTGAAGCGCCTATCCGTTTAACCCTGTTTAAGCGCCGCTTACCATTGTGCAAACCCGCACAAAACCGCTTACAACTGCTTAAAGCCTTAATCAACCTGCATCCAACAGCCCTTATTTTGGACCTCAAAATAAATTAACAGCCCTTGAACCTTGGACCATAAACACCACAGTGACTGACTTTACCACTAAGGCATCTGAGATATGTACAAATGTTATGGTGTTTATAATATACATTTTACTACGGACATTCCTCACTACTGAAAACAAATGTGACAGTCAGTTGGTGTACATATGTATGATACTTGTTCATAGGTTCATAGGTTCATAGGTTCATACTAGGCTATCTGCCCTAGGGCATTAATAAGCCTAGCCAGAGTGTGTTTGGCTTTCGCCACCCATTTTAAATTAATTTTGCTATGTCCTTTTTCGAGGTTAGTATACTGTGCCTCTGTCTAACAGTGACACAGAAGTGATACCTGGGGTAAACCTATGATCTCCCATCCACTCATCAAGATTCCTCTTGAAGAGGGTTCAAAATGGCTGCTGTTCTGTGAGCACTGCTATCATCTAGGTCTCGATATACCCTGGATTAAAACAAACCCAGAAGGCAATGCAGAATTAATAATACAGAAATAACTGTAGATATTTACTGCTAATATCATCCAGCAAACAAAAGAGGAAGAAAAAGTGACAGATTCAGCTCAGAAACAGCAGGATTAACTAAGATTTCTGAATAACAGCTTAAGCAATGTGCTACTAAGGCCCTGCATCTGACTGCAAGATTGGTAAAACACTATACAGCAAGATGTCAAAAGAGGAAAATAATATGGAAACAACAACAACTAAGACCAAATTCTCAGTACTAGCCTCACCTGAGAAAGACACAACTTCAAAAAGACAAAAGACAACTAAACAAACTGACAACTCTAAAAATACAAATAAATCCAAGACAGACCAGCCAGCTAATCTGGAAGACATAAAATCTGCCTTATTACCTATCCAGCAAGCATTAAAGGACTTATCATTACAATTTCAAACCTTTGGTGACTCATTCAGCCAAATAATATCCAGAATGGAAAAATCTGAGTATAAAATAATAGAAAATGAAATAAAAATAGACTCTATTTCTCAAAAAACTGATGCCCATGACAAAGAAATACAAAACTTACAAGCAAAATTAACAGACCTGGAAGCAAGATCTCGAAGGAACAATATCATCATCAGAGGAATACCTGAAACTGTACTTCATAACAATCTAATACCAACAATCAAGCAAATAATAAATTCCCTCCTAGAGGAATCTGAAGAAATGCAGCAAATAACAATAGAGAGAGCCCACAGAGCCCTGAGGGAAATGCAAACATCACTGAAACCAAGACCTGTCTATATTAAAATATTAAACTACCAAGATGTAAATAAAATCATACTGGCAGCAAAGAAAAAGGCACACTCACCTGGAATAATAATAAAATCTCCTTTGCTCAAGACCTCCCAATACAAATAAGACAAGCAAGACAACTACTATCTCCATACTGCAGGTTCCTAATAGAAAAAAAAATCAAATTCCAGATGAAATATCCAAATCAGTTAATCTTTTACATCAAAGAGGTTAAATACATGGTTGCTAACCCCAACGAGGCAAAAGAGACATTCCTGGCTGTTTTCAAGCAAATTCCACCTTCAGAAGTGAAATAAATCCACAAAAAAAGATAAAGGTCCCTTGGATGAAAAAACGACCCCATTCACGAGCACTCTAGCTGGGATCCAACTCTGAAATCATCCCCTTGCTGTCTAGGCCCTTGGATCATTGATGTGAGCCATGAGGAACACAGGAAAGGGAAGTACAGCCTGGGTGGGAACCAAAAATGAACTGCGGTTTCCGATGCACGAATATAGGAAGGAAGTTCCCATCTCGGATATTGGCTTGCAAATTCAGTCCCCCTAGGCTTTTGATGGCTTCATTAAGAACAGTCAGACAAAATGGATTTCAGCAAGCTCCAAAGGATTTTACTGCCTGAAAAATGAAAATTGATCTGCACCAGCTAAAAGAAGAAAGCTGCATCATAGATGTCAACCAATCTGCAAGCAAAACCTTGAAGAAATAAGGTACTGTTGAACTGAACCATTCACTCAAACAGTACACCCAGTACTGTGTAGGTGAATGAAACTCCAGCCTTAAATAATAGGCAAGAAATAAACTGTCAGAATTATGCTAGCTCATAGATTAATATTGGGAAAAAAAGGGAAAAAATTGTTAAATGTTTTATGTAAATACTAGAAATGTGTTAAAAGATCCTGGAGAGAAGTAATCTCAGGAAATTAGTAAAATAACCTAACAATCCTGGGATAATGTAAATATAGCCTTAATATGTCAACTATAGCAGAAGGACTGTTTGGCTAAGCTGTTTTTCCTTTTTTTTTTTGTTGTCTCTCTATACTTCCTACTTCTGTTAAATAGGTGCCAAGTATATATTTTATAACCCACACAGATTGATATGGAAAAACATCACTATAGGCACCAAAGAAGGCCGAAACCTGAACAAGTAAAGGGGAGGAAAAAGAAGTCAAATGAGAGAAAAATGTAAAAATGGCAAGATTGATTGTTTAACAATATTACTATGGTACACATATTGCTATAATTTACTGACAAATGCATATTAATATGCTGTTTTAAAAATACTATTAGAAAGAATTAGTCACAAGACAAAAACAATACATGCTGTACCTTAAATGCAATACCATCACTGTATAAATAATATGTTGGAAGAGGCTAGGGATATTAAGTAGCAGTGTTTGTTGAGGGAACTAGTTTGTTCAGCTTTGTCCACATTGTTTATAGTAACACAGGGGGGATACTATGGAGTAAATCTATATCTAAAAAGAAAACACATTCCAAGATTAGACGTAAAGGTAAACCATATAATGAACCTTCATCCTCCCCCCCTGATTATTCCTGGTCCAGGGATATAGTGGTCAGGCACAGTGTAGGGACGGGGATAAATAGATGCTTTCCTAAACCATCACACAGTAACACATACAAAACTAACAAAACAAAACTAATATACATGGCATATCTAAGGAATACACCTAATAAATAAATGTGGGAAATAGAATCATGGAATGTTAAAGGGCTCCAAAACAAGAAGAAAAGAAAACTATTCTTACACCTTACATTAAAAACCACAGCCAACCTCATACTAATACAAGAAACGCACTTGACTGCAGATCAATGGGCAGAAATTAGCAGAAAGAAATGGATAAGTCAAATCATAGCTTCAGACGGGAAAACAAACAGTGCTGGGGCTGCCATAATAATTAAAACCAATTTAAGGAAAAATACTTAAAACCAAAGCTGACAAGGAGGGAAGATGGTGCTATGTAACATTTAATAGTCCTACAATACCAAAACCTATAATGGTACTTAATGTTTACGCACCCTGTAATAACCAACAATACTTTTTTATGTCATTATACCCAACCTTAAACCAATTTAAAGATCACTACCTAGTGATTGGAGGTGACTGGAATACATATCAAAACCCAGAAAAGGATAAATCTAATCTGACAAAATCACATAATAAACAAGCCACATTAGCCCTTAATGAACTCAAACAAGATTTCAAACTATATGACCCTTTTAAACATGGGAACAGTGCAGATAAAACAGGGAAATTCACATTTTATTCGCAATGCCACAAAATGTGGTCAAGGATAGACTTCTTCTTAATCTCCGACATATTCATTAACATGGACCCAACAATAACTATACATACCAGGTTCTTTTCAGATCACTCCAAAATCACACTGAACATTAACTGGGACAAAAAGATATACTTAGAGAATAGGGGTCATAATTGGTCATTAAACCCTAATTTACTTTCCAAAATGGATGTAATAAAAGAAACAGAAGCAATACTAAAAATAGCTCTTACAAATATCATTAACTCCCAAGTACCAACTGACATAGAATGGGCTGCAACCAAAGCACAAATCAGAGGGTTGTTTATCAAAAAAGCAGCATACTATAAAAAATACAACTGAAAGAGGAGCATATACTGAAAGGAAAATAGAGCATCTTGAAAAAGAACTAATAAATAACCCTAAGAACCAAACAGAAGCAGAACTTTTAAAACTGCAAAGGGATCTATATATGTTAGAAACCAGGAACCTATCTTTCTATGAAGCCAGAATATTAGCCACTTATGCAGAAGAAGCTCAAATACCATCTAGAGCTCTGGCCAGAATTATCTGCCAACACAAAAATGCCTCCAATATATCAGAAATACACTACAGAGACAAAAACTACACAAAAAATGAAGACATTATTAAAACATTTGAACAAATATACTCTCAAATATATGGAGCACAAATACTACAAACCTCAAAGGAAGATAGAACTCTTTTCTTCAAAACTGAAATTCCCTATACTCAATTTAGACCAACAAAAACTATCTGAGCCGATATCCATCAGTGAAATTATTACAACAATCAAACACTTAAAAGTGCATAAGGCTCCGGGTCCGGATGGACTCACATCAGAATTTTACAAAGCATTTTCCCCTTGATAGCCAAACTACTATACTATACACTGAATTACATAATAAACTATAAAATAAATGATATCCACTTTAATGCCTCTAAAACTATATTTATATTAAAAGAACACACAGACCCCAAAACCCCGACAGCTATAGACCCATCTCCCTCTTAAATATAGATACTAAAATATTTACCTCTATACTTGCAAAAAGAATGAAAAATCTGATAGAAAAAATCCTCTCCCCAGAACAATCCGGTTTTACACCACATAGACAGACTAGTGACAATACATTAACATTAGATGCATTAATATCCTACGCTAACCGATACAATATCAACATCTACACAATGGTAGTGGATGCCCACAAGGCATTTGATAGGGTTAATCTAGAATTCTTACTCCAAACACTACCCTACTTTAATATACCCAATAACTTCATTCAGATCATCCAAACTCTCTATAGCAACCCATACACATCTCTGTATGTAAATAAAACTTGGTCAAATAGGATCCTAATAAAAAAAGGAACAAGACAAGGATGCCCACTATCACCCTTCCTGTTTAACCTATACCTAGAACCACTCTTTCTATACATTAAACAAAATACATATCACAATCCTCCATCAATACACAACTTCAAAATATACCTCACTGCATTTGCAGATGATCTGAACATATACTGCACTACACCAAATTCAGATATAAACAAAATAATAGCTGCAATTGAACATTTCTCTACTATGTCTAACTACAAACTAAACCTTAATAAAACTAATATTTTCCCCCTAAAAACACCCAAACTCATCTCACTAATACCATTGTTAAACACAATAAAAATTAAAGAAGAAACTAAATGCCTGGGAATCACCTTTTTCCAGAGTAACAAAGACTTCTACCAACACAATGTAAACCTTAAATGGCAAAATATAATGCAAGACTGCAAAAGATAGAACAACCTAAAACTACCATTCTTGGCCAAAGTATCAATAATCAAAATGAACATTTTACCTAGAATAATGTATATATTCATGACATCACAGACAACAATACATAATAAATTCTTCAAACAAATTCATACCTTCCTAGCAAAATTTATATGGGAACCCAAAAACAGAATCTCCTATCCAAAATTAACACTCCCCAAAAGCAAAGGAGGACTAAATCTACCAGATTTTAAAATGTACTACTCGATCATTAACACTAACAGAATACTGAGAATAGCTGAACATAACCCGTCAATGGAAAATTGGTCTCCTCTCTGGGTGACAATATATTATAGATATATTAAAGCTCTAGGTTTCAATCCCAAAGCATTTCCATTCCTGAAGCAGAAAGAAATACAAACTTATAACATTATAGAGCCCTTAAAACATTCTATCAACCTAGCGCAAAAACTCTTTCAATTCTTGAACCTTAGACATGCCATGACAATACTGCAACCCCTTCATAAAAACCCAAATTTAAAAGTAAACAATAAGATGCTGGACTTAGTCCTTTTTCCCAGACTAAAAGATAAGACAATCCAAGATATCTATCCCTACATTAACTGTTCAATACAAGAAATGAGGACCAACTTAAACCTCCCTAAATCACACATAATAATCCTAAGACAAATCAAAGAACTGTGTTCCAGTTATCTCCAAAATATTACTATGACCAATAGTGACATAGAAACTTGTAGCAGGCTTTGGAAAACTATTATCACAACAAAGAAAACTATTACCAATTCATATAAAATGATAAATGAAATCAAATACCAGAAGGACCTCCTCTTCTCTAACTACTGGAGAAAAATTAAACCATCCATAGATGATCAGCAAATAAGCCAGGCAATCAATCTAACACTGAAGATTCTACCCCTCAAAAAGTTAGCATACACTCAGCTCATGATCAATAATAATGCTTATTTTACACCTGCAATCCTACACAAATTTAACACATCAAAATCACCTTTCTGCCCACACTGTAAGGACCAGATAACTGACTTAATCCATGTATTTTGGAGCTGTAAATGTGTCTATAAACTCTGGAACTCTCTCAAGGTACAATTACAAAAAACGGGTTATCAAACATCAACATTAACTTGGGAATTCACTCTGTTACACATTCTCCCACCCAACATCCCAAGAAAACAAGCAAATACACTTTTAACAATTTTCCTACTAATGAAACTGTATATAGCTTTTAAATGGCCAGATACGATAAATATCTCTTGGGTGTGTTTTAAACAACTAGCTATACAACACCTTTTAGCTCATAAAATAGTAACAGATAAAAGAAACAAAAACATGACATCCAGAGAAATTTGGGAACAAACCTTTAACATCATATTAACATAATTCATCACACAGCAACTTAGAAATACACTATAATGGAACCAAAGAACACATACAAGTTCAGATATTAAATAATAACGTGGATATTACTAATGTATATACTGTCTATATAACTGTGGAATTAACAATGAAAGCATCTATGTACTTAGTGTAAATAGATATGTTGTATGAACTATATCTTGTGGTATTTGACATCAATGTATAACATATGTATATGTGTGTATGTGTATGTATGTATATATGTGTGTATGTATGTATGTATAGATATATATATATATATATATATATATATATATATATATATATATATATATATATATATATATATTTATGTGTGTATGTATGTGTATGTATGTATGTGTATGTATGTATGTGTATGTATACATATATATATATATATATATATATATATATATATATATATATATATATATATATATATATATATATATATATATGCACACGGTCATGTTGTAAGATGGTTTTTATTTGTGACACTTATTAATGTAAAAATAAAAATAAAAATGATTGAAAAAAAAAAAAAAAAAAGATTCCTCTTGAAGAGAGTCAATGAGGGACTCTGCCTAACCTGGACTGGGATTTTATTCCAGAGTGAAGGGAGCCTCTGGGTTATGAATCTATCCCTCCAGCATGTCCTATTTATTTCAGTGCTGAGGTTCAAGTCTCTCGATGGGATTTGGATTTTCTGAGGTGCAGCATGTCCATTAATTCCGGGTTGGACATGGCTTTATACGTCAGGCACAGATCGCCTCTGAGCAGGCGGTATGCCACTGAGTAGAGCTGGAGTTTCTTTAACCCGGCAGCATATGGCATCTGTTTGAGCCCTTTGATCCTCTTGGTGAGGTACTTTTGGGGTCTTTCCAGTTGCTGCAGGTGTCTGGTAAGATACATCCCAAAAGGGGCATTGTTCTCAATTATGGGCCTGATGAGGGATGAGTAAAGAGGCACGATGACCTCCCCTGATCTAGATGTGAATCCCTTCATAATTAGGTGGGCTATATAAAATGTTTTTCTAACCACTTTGGCCACGTGGTTGTCAAATGAGAGATTGCTATCAACTTGGGTCCCCAGGTCCCTAATTACTTCTTCTGTACTTAATGGATTACCACCTATGTGGTAATTTGTGGGCACTTTGTTTTTGTCAAAGGGGATGACTATACACTTTTTGGTGTTTAGCTTGAGGCCATGGCTCTGGCACTAGTTGTCTGTTTCTATGAGGCCCTTTTGTAGGATGCTTGTGTCGGCTGGAGAGTCGATTATGGTGCCCAGTTTGCAGTCATCTGCGAACTTGGTCAGCCACAGTCCTTCTGTGTTGGCCTGTACCTCCGAGAAATATATGCCGAACAAGAGAGGTCCCAGGACTGAGCCTTGTGGGATGCCACTTGTAACTGGTTTGGAGTGTGACATGGCTCCAGCAATTCTAACCATGTGGGTTCTGTCCTTGAGCCAGTTTGCAACCCATCTAGTGACATAGGGGTTTATATTTAAGCTGGTGAGCTTATCTATAATGCCCGAGTGGGGTATTGTATCGAAGGCTTTTGCAAGGTCCAGGTAGGCTGTGTGGACCACCTTCCCCTCATCAATGGCCTTGGTGAATGTTTCAAAGAAATCAATCAGGTTTAAGAGGCAGGATCTGCCCTTAACAAAGCTGAACTGGGTAGGATCCAGTGTTTGTAGGTCCCCAATATCTTTATTAATGAGGTCCATGATGATCCTTTCCATAGCTTTGCAGACCAAGCTAGTCAGGCTTATGGGGCGATAGTTTTTAGGATCCGTTGAGGCACCACCTTAGTGGAGAGGGACCACTGTTGCTGTATGCCACTCTTTGGGTACATATCCTGTAGTAAGGCTGAGATTGAACAGTAGTTTTATGTTTGGGTTTAGCTCTTCTTGGAGTTCATGTAGGAGGCAGCCCGGGACACCGTCTGGTCCCATTGATGCGGTGTTTTTTGCTTTGGAGAGGGCAGCTCTTACCTGAGCATCTGAGATGTCAGGGGGGCAGTAGTCTGCTGGGATAGATATTTGCCCTTTTGGTGGGGAGGGGGGGAGAAGTTTGCGCTGAACCTGTCAGCTAGGATGTTGGCAATGTCTGTGGGTTCGGTGTATTTGTTGTCATTTTGGACTAATTCTGAGCATATCTGGGAATTTCCACCCAGGTTCCTAACATATGTTTGTGGAATTAAGTGTTGCAATGTGACCTGACAGGGTGTATTATGGATGAGAATGGTTCTTGTTTTGTGTCCATTTTTTATTGTTCCCATACTCCATGTATACCCCACTAGTTCATTTATTGAACATCCAACCCAGGCTCTCCTTGATGCATAATTTCATTAACCATCATTCCTCCCCCACCCCAATCTCCACGTACACAACAACCATCCCTTCTATGGTGAATTAAGTTAATATTAATAGTTATAATACCAGAGCTGCATGTGTTTTGTGTACACTTCAATTCCTTTGGATTGCTTCTGTGTCACGAAGTGAGTTCATAGATGTTTATATATATGGCTATAGATGTAACTATATATATATATTTAGTATTAATTTTTAACAGTTATACATATGTAGACTTGTATATGCTGATTCACAAACTACAGTACATTACAATGTACTGTACCTACGTACTCAAAGTGACTATCCCATTTGTGGTCAGTACTGTGGAATGCCTATAGTAAAAGGAGCAGCCTAAAGACCATAAAACATGTATACGGCTCTGATGACTTAGTGGTAAGTCCCATGATTATGGTGTGCATGGTCGAGGGTTCAAGACCTGCGATGCTTTAAAAATGTTTTTTACTCCAGAATAAGACTCATTTAAGCAGTTGTAAGCATGTTTAAAAGTGTTTGTGCGACATTAAAGCAGCAGTTAAACACAGTTAAATAAAATTAAAAAATGTATAACCTGTGCACGCAAACACGGCTACATCTGCTAACTACTCAGGATGTATATATTTCAGTGGAGTAACATCTCACTATGTGCTTACATAACATTACAATTTCTGTTGACTTTACTCTCTGGCACACATGGGTTTATATGGGTGTTTCAAATGTTTATTATACTGAAGAATACTACCTAAACATGTAAGCTGTGGTTAAGGTATACTTTTTAACATGAAAAACATCTCTGACATTATTGGGATTTGAACCACGAATGCACAGATACTATGCAAATGCTGCAACCATTACACTATTGACATCAACGTTGCTTTTGTTTATTTCCTATTTAGATTATTTCTATGTGTAAGCTAGGCTAAGCAAAGGGCGGAGGCGCCCAAACCCACTGAGATTCACTCACTCTTGAAATCAAAACATAACAAACGAAATGAGAGACTATAAATTAAATTCCTAATTACATTAGGCATAGCCCCTCACTGACACACTTCAAGAGAAACCTTGATGTGTGAATGGGTAATAGAATATACACCCCTGGGATCATGTGTCCCAGATCCATACAGCCAGGGGGAGGGACAGCCCCTCCAGTTTTATAGCTGCAAGACCTGTTGGGGAAATTGAATGGTGTTGATTTTTCACATTAACATGCACTTTTTAGATCACTAAGTGCCCCTATCACCCTCCGCCACCCCAGTCTTCAACAGCTTCCAGCAACTCTGCCTGGAATCACTTCATTGGCTATGCTTGACAGAGGCTCAGTTACTTCATCAATGGTGCAGAGGAAGCCAACACACTGTAACTATACTTCTAAATGCCATTGGGCAGATTGCCTACTACCTATCTGTGAACCTCTAAAGTGCAAGCCATCACAGAAATAATATGTGAATAAACAGAGCTTTCAGATCACAATATACAGTGAAAAATCACCATGTAGTCAGAAAACAGTTAAGTACAGCAAAAACATACAGAACACTGATACTTAATCACTCCAAAAGCCTATCTTGGAAGCTAGAAGACTTGTATCAGTTTAAGGCTTTCTATTCATTGCCAGTAGGTTACCTACAGGAAAGATGAGAAACAAGCACAGATGGGAAACACGCATGCAACAATACCATACCGGCTTGCATGTTTCAGCCTTAGGCTTTTGAATACTGGCCAAGGCTAATGGTGCCTCCATGGTGCCTTTTTTAGGCAAGTCTCACAGGTGAATCCCACCTCCGTAAACAACACAATAGCAAAATCAATGAGGGTTATGCTACTCAGTGCCAGGAGTTGTAATCACAAAATGCACGCACTTACAGCACTCTTCAGTATGGACAACGTCAGCATCTGTGCAGTAACTGAAGCCTGTTTTAAGGATCCTGAGAGCACACCAGCACTACCAGACTACAACCCATACCACACATTTCGGCCACAGAATATGGACTGACACAGACATGGAGGTGGTCTATCCATATTCATCAGGGATACCTACACCTCCAGGTTAGTGGGGCAGCATGATACCTCTGAGATCATCCATGTGAAGCTAACATCAGCCACAACTGCAATGCAAACTGTGGCCTGCTACAGATCACCCTCCATGACCCAGGACCACCACTTCACCTACCTGGAGACAGTGGAAAACATGACAGTCCTACCGAACACCCTGGTATTATAGTAGGAAAAAATCCTCGGTTCCACCACAGCTGTATCAATGATCTGATGAGGGCTAATAAGCCAAAAGCGCTTATCAGAGAATTTTACTGTGATCCTGCTTTTGTTATTTTTACTGAATATTAAAGTTTGTTTTTAACATTTTACAGCTGTGGTGGAACTGAGGATTTTTTCCTACTACATTTCTACATTTATGCTCAGAGATTTCAGCAATATAGCTATGTTTTCTTCATTTGAACACCCTGGTATTGGTTGATTTCAACTACCCTACCATTAACTGGGAAATTTCCTTGAGTACTCACTTCCAGGCCCAGCACTTCCTGGAATTTATCACCTCAAATGCCCTGTATCAGATGGTAAACTCCCTAACCAGAGGTGGACACATATTAGAAGTGGTAATCACCAACATGGGTGACAGGTGCACCACAGCAGAGGTAAACTGGTCACTGGTTAGATCTGACCATGAACTATTCACTGATGATTTCCACACCCAACCATCTCCCCCACCCAAGGTAACCACAGTGAAAACCTTTCCTACAGCTAACTTCACACTACTAAAGACAGAGGTGGGGGGTTTCACAGCCCCCATGGTAAGGGAAAACACTGCTCAAGATTCAGAAAGATTTACAAATGCACTCTATAAGCATCTACAAGGATGTATGGATCATGCCATCACTGGTAAACCAAGACTCGTTCCTCCAAGACAAGGACACCAGGCTGTTGGACCCCTGCAATAAACAGGCTATACAACAGAAGTCGGACAGTAGTCCAGAAAAACAGCAAATCCCAAGAAGGGCAGACATCCATGACCAGTATTAGTAAGAAACTTAGGTCCCTCATGAAATCATCTAAGGCTAACTTCAACAGGAAAATAGGCAAGGATTCAAAAGATAACCACAAAGCCTTCTTTGGCTATGTCAGGGATCTAAGTGGTAACACACACATTTGCACTGTGCCGGTGCAATATAGCACAAAATATACTGAACCTACTAATATTGCCAACATCCTTGCAGATACATTCAGTGCAAACTTCACCCCATAAAGAGCCCACAACAATACCCGTAAAGTACAGTATCCCAGACATCAGAGACACAAGGTGGAAATAGCCCTCTCAAACGGCAAAACACAGTGTCAATGGAGGCGGATGGTGTCCCAGACTGCATCTTCCAAACACTACAAGATGAACTAACCCCCGCCTAATTAAGCTTTTCAACCTCAGCCTCTACACAGGCTACATGCCCATACAATGGTACATAGCAATGGTTATTCCACTCCACCAAGTTGGAAACACAACTGACCATGGTAACTACCACCCCATAAGTGTAACTAGCCTGGTCTGCAAAGCTATAGAGTGCATCCTCATGGCACTCATTAATAAAGACATTGGTAACCTCCAAACACTTGACCCAACACAGGTCAGCTTCGTTGAGTGCAGATCATGCCTACTGAACCTGTTTGACATCTTACAGACAGTCACCAAGGCATTAGATGAGGGGAGAGGTGGTTCACACATACTACCTGGACCTCGCCAAGGCTTTTGACACCATTCCCCACTCAGGTATTATTGATAAACTCACCAACCTGTACATGAACCCGTACATTACAGGATGGGTTGCCAACAGGCTTACACACAGACTAGCAGCCTCCATGTCCAACTCTTAACCAGTCATAACTGGTGTCTCACAGGACTCAGTCCTGGGACCCCTACTGTTTTGCATATACTTCTCAGAGGTACAGACAAACACAGGTGGACTATGGCAGACCATGTTTGGCAATGACCGCAAAATGGGAGCCATAATTGACAGTCCAGCTGAAACAGACATCCTTCAAAGGGCCTTACAGAGACCAACACAGGGTGTCAAAGTCATGGCCTCAAGCTAAGTGCCACAAACTGCATGGTCATTCTATTTGGGAAAAACTAAACACCTACATATTAACACATAAGTGGTAGCCACCTTAATACAGATGAGGTAATAGGGGATCTGGGGACTAAGGTAGATAGTGATCTCTCCTTTAACAATCATATCTCCAAAGTAGTTAGGACATCCTTCTATGTAGGTCATCTGATTACTAAAGGGTTCGCATCTAGACGTACTAAGGTTATAGTGCCCCTTTACTCGTCACTCTTCAGTCCCATCATAGAGTATGATAACCCATTTGGGATGTACCTCAGAAGACACTTCTGACAGCTGGAAGGTCCACGGATGTACCTCGATAAGAGGATTACTGGCCTCAAACATATGTCCTATGCAGCCAGACTGACTGCAATACTCAGTGGCATCTCATTTACTCAGAGATGATCTCTGCTGGCCATCAAAGTCATGTCCACCTCAGGCTTAATGGATATGCTCCACCTATGGGAATCCATGTCACAGTGAGCCACACGCTGTAGTCAGCTAATCCTTGCCACAACAATAACTAGAACATGCTGGAGTGACAGATTCCTGTCACAGAAACTACCCATGCTTTGGAACAACATCCCTAATTACATTATACAGAGCCCCTCACTAACACTCTTCAAGAAAAACCTTGAAGAGTGGATGGGGAACAGTAGATATACCCCAGAGATCCCGCCATTGGCTCTGTTCCACAGAGGAACAGTTAATTAATCAATGTGGTGGCAAAAGCTGACACATTTTGGCTAGACTTATGAATGCCCTTGGGCAGTTAGCCAAGTACCTACCTGTGAACCTATGAACCTATACATACAGTATCAGCACATGCTGATAGCTTAATTTACTGGTCAGGTGTTGACTTATGTTGTGCCAGTCGCAGTTGTGTGTGCAATAGGTGGATGCACACAGTAGACTGCCTATACTTGACAATTTAAAGGTAGTCTTGTGTGTGTCATTCATTTTTACTGTGTGTGCAGGTGGAGAAAGGTGTCAGTCCTTAGGTGCCTACACTGTCAGTGTGTGTGCTATACATTCCCTCCTTGCAAAGGCATGGGCATACTGGGCATGCCTCTGTCTACCTACTGGGGCTGGCTCAGGGTGTTCATGGTCTGAGTACCTCTGTGCCTGTGGGGCCCTTGGAAATGGTGGTGGGCTGCAAGGGCCTTCACCATCCTGTCCCTGCTGCAGCTGTTTCTGCAGGATCATATTGTGTAGCATGGCACTTATTATGAAGATGTGGGCACACGTGCCTGGAGAGTATTGCAACGCTCCACCAGATATGTCCAAGCAATGGAACCATAATTTAAGCATCCCAAACACACGCTCTATGATGATTCTGGTTTGTGCATGTGCCTCATTATGGCATTCTTGCATGGGTGTGTGTGCATTTCTGATGGGAGTCATCATCCACAGTTCCAGTGCATAGCCAGCATCCCCCAGCAGGTGGCCATTTGGGTTGTCACCCCTGGCAAATACCTGATACAGCTGTGAAGCATGCCAGATGTGGGAGTCGTGATAACTTCCAAGGCTGCCAGCACACACATACATGATAATGCCCTGGGCATTGCACATGACCTGGTAGTTGATGGAGGGGCATCCCTTGCAGTTTATGTAGTGCCTACCCTGCTCACTGGGTGGGGAATTGATGTGTATGTGTGTACAGTCTATTGCACCCAGTACCTCCGGGTATTCTGCCACACGGTGGAAGAGATGCATATTGCTGGCCATCTCCTCCTGCATTCAGGGGAAGTATATGTGCTCATTGGCATGTGGTAACATGGCATCCAGGAACTGGTGAAGTACCCTGGATGCTGATGCCTGTGAGATCCCCATGATAACCCCAGCTGGCCTTTGAAAGGTACCTGTGGCTAGTATTCTCAGGCTTACACATATCATCGTATCCACTGGGATGGGTTCCCCTCTGTTTGTTCTGGCTCTGAGGTGTGGCCAGCACAGCTCCACAAGTTGCTGTAGGGTGTCCCTGTCCACCCTGTAATGCTCTACTATCTCCATATCATGTAGCCCCTGGTAGATTACCCTGGGTCTGAACACTCTTCTCCTTCTCTGGTGCCTGAGGTGGTTGTCAGCATCATCCTCCACACCACCTTCAGTCTCCAACACATGCTGGTGGATCAAAACTATGGCAGCCCCTAACATGTACATATTAAAAGCTCCCCGTATGTATACATCAATTGTGCAGAGTGCATGGGAATACACAAGTGTGTGAGGTGCTTTCACACTTTATACTATTGTGCTATGGATGCTGCTGATGTCATTGGCTGTGTATGAGCAATTCCAGCTGCAGCATATCTTAATTATGGGTTTTACAGTGAGTACTGCAAGTGTGGGGCCTGTAGTGTAGAGTTATGCTTGCCTGCCTTGATTAATCTGTTGCCCTTTAATTCACTTTTAACCCTGGATTCCCTCCCATTGTCAGGCATGCATCCACCTGCTAACTTTCTTGTTTTGTACTTTCCCTGCCCAGTCACGTGTTGCAAAATGTGTTTTGTAGCTGATATAATGCAATTTTGCTTTGTTCTGCTGTGACACTTTGCTGTTTTCTTTGCAGTACAGCCCCTCCCCTTTCTTGTTCTGCTGGTAGCTGATTGCAGCCTTGTTAGCTGTTGTCAGTGGCCCACTGTAGGTTCCTAGGTGTTAATTAGTCATTTGTACTCCAATTTCCCTGCTGCAGCATTTCCTTATTTTTTTCCTATATCCTTCCTGTTTCAGCTCCAGTGCACGCCGCGCAAACCCGTTTACCGAGTTTAAGTGCGTTTTAATCAACGTTCACATGCATACTCAGTTACCTTGTGTGCTCTCAGCTAAGCAAAGCTATAGCCAGTTCAACACACCCCTTTCTTGCAGCTTTGCTTAGCTATGAGAAAACCGGATTAGCAATGCTCCAATCTGCTTACAGCAAAGGTGACACACCCCTCTCTTGATGTCATTTTTATCTCAAGGGCACACCTCAGTGTTATAACACTACACTGTGAGGTGCATCCTTACACCAGCGGGGAATCTGTTATTCAATATTACTCCTCTCATTTGCTTGGCATTGCCTACTGATTTGTAGCTACCACGCAAAACACTGTCACAACCCCTTAGCAACCCTTGCACCATGGTGTGGTATAACATGCCTGCCATTGACTATTATGGGGAAATCATGATATGTGTTACATTGCAGTTTTATTCTATATTTTTCTATTTTCCTTGTGATCCCGTTTGCGCCGCTGCCCTGCGCTTAAACTTCACGATAGTGCGAAAAAAAAATGAAATGTTCTTTTTATAGTTTGTACATTTTTTCTATGTCAATGGCTATATATTTAGCCATTGGCATATATTAACAATATAATACATGTGTCTGGTCGGCTGTCATGGCTCCAATTTTATGTTTGCAAAAATGTAAACCGTTTTTTACAGTTTACATTTCTGCATGCTTACACTATGCCTGCACCACTTCCTCGATCACTAAATACCTTCATTTGCATGCTACACTGCTGCAAATGGTGTAATTAGCATAATGGGGCCAGGAGCTGTGTGGGCGTAGTGTAAGTAGGTAGTGCATGTGGAAACAGCTCATACCTGGATCGATCGTGGGCCATATTTGGTGTTGGAACGCCAATGCTACACCAGTACCTGGCGCAAGCTTCATGAATCCCAGGGAATGTTTTTCACTAAAGTAATGTAAACTAAAGTGAAGTAAAAAAAATGCGTGAGTTAGGGGATAAGGTTAGGAGCTGAGTTAGGGTTAAGGTTGACATGTGAGAGAGATATTGCAAGATATATCATAGTTAAAAACTAAATATACAGGTAACATACTGACCATATAGTAGTTGGATCTTTCATATGTCAGTCACTTAATTGCCATAGATATTTGCTAGGCATCTTTTCTGTATTTTGTACAAATAATGTTTTTTTCCTCACATTAGCTTCTGCAAAACAACAGTATTATAATAAAATATATCCACTATTACATCTAGAGGATTTTAATACTCTAAATGTGTTTAAAGCATATAGTATGCTGTCATATATCTTCACAAACATATTGAGATTCTGTACAGCAGGAACAGTAACATAGTGATACATCTATGTACCAGACTGCAGTGTCAGCAATTCAGATTATTTGGCAAGACTATGAGGTAAGATAATAAGAAGGATATATCAAAATGGTAAACATGAGAGGGACAGTAGTCAGTTCTAATGCCCTGTGTCTACACCTAAGTATGTAGATGTCTATGTGGCCATTATCTAAATATTGTATGATAGAAGCATATGACAGGTCATTTAGAAATATGAAGAGCATCGCTGTTATCAGTGTTGTGTTCTGTACACCATGTAACTTGTGCTATGTTCTGTATACCATGTGAATAGTGCTGCATTCAGTACATCATCTGACTGGTGCTGTGATATGTATACTATATGACTATTGTGTTCTGTACACCATGTGAATTGGGATGTTTTGGGATCTGCCAAGCATGTTATAGTTATACGTCCATCATTGTCAGAGCTGAGTTCTGTACACCACATGACTAGGGATGTATTATGTACAACATGACATGGGATATGTATGGGTAGAACAAGCTTGTTATGTGTCAATCATTGTCAGTGCCTTGTTTTGAGCATCATGCAACTGGCACTTTATCTTCTTTAACAATGTGCTGCATTATAGCAAACTTGCTTGTCAATGTATGTAGCCTAAAGAAAAAATGGATCATGAGTGTGTTTGAATGTGTTTTATGCTTGTGTGGATGTATGTGTTGTGTGTGTGTGTGTGTGTGTGTGTGTGTGTGTGTGTGTGTGTGTGTGTGTGTGTTTGTTTTAGTATATGTGTTTCTGTATACAGGGTGTGTTGCTTGTTGTTATTATTGCAAGGTTTACAACAGTGGGGTAAGGAGTTTTCCTTATTCCCCACTGTTGTGCAATCCTGGAGTTGATATTTTTAATTAGTGGGGGTGTGAGGGGTGCAGGAGTACTTACCCCACTACAAATCAGCGCTCTTGTATTTTTATTTTTATTTCTTTTTGTTTTGTTTTTTGACATTTTCAGCCTTTCAGTTTTTGGGTATGTGAAGAAATCAGACACTGTTATTTGTGGTAGCATGTTTGGATGAGTTTTTGTACATAATTTCAGATTAACCTGTGTATTATATGCCAGCATGACTAACTATGATGTTGTAAATAAGTTCTTTCATGTTGATTTATAATCTGTTTGTACATGTTTTAAAAACTTTTTTTTTTAAAACTCAACTTTATTGATTTCATATCAGAATAAAACAAGTCAAACAACAACCTATATACAAAGGTGCCAGTTCTTCTCAAGTGTACATAAAAGTAAAAAAAAAGAAAAAAAAAAGTCAATGATTAGAGCAAAATAGGAAAAGTGCACTTAATAAACTACTAAACACCCTGAAGGATATAAATGTTCCATAATGAAGAGATCAGGAGGAATAATTGCAAATTGATATAGATTACTAATCATTGGATAAAATCTGAAATATGAAATCCCATAATTTCTGATAGTATTTCCGTCTATCAGGATTACTTATTAACAGTTTATGAGATCGAATGTACTGAGTAGCTAAGATTTTAAAATCTTTCCATCTAAGTTTAGTACGATCCAACCAGTGTTTGGTAATATAATATTTAATCAAAAGACAAATGACAATTAGGGCATGAAGTTTGATTTTGGGCATGTGAACGTTAGTAATATGTAGTAGTGCCATCTCCCAGGTGAGTGTAGATTTATGATATCCCATTTTCTCTAAACAAACTTTAAGCGAACACCAGAGGTTGTAAGCATATTTACAAAACCATAATACATGTACCAAGTCGGTATGTGGGTGAGAGCAACAAGAGCAAATAGTGGTATGATTGGGATCAAATTTGTTTAAATGAACTGGGGTAAGGTATAGATTGTTGAAAATCATGAATTGAGTATAAAGAAGTTTTTTTTATGGGGAGAACATCTGAGTATGTTTAATAGCTAGTAGTTTCTGGTTCATTACTAGATTGTTTCCCAGATGGTCCCAATAATCCGCCCAAAGAATTTTCCCTTGATTTAAAAAGTTAGAAAATGATCTGTATCCTATTGAGATCATATTTTTCTTATAGGTTAGATTCTGGAGAAGAGTTTCTACCTGTTTCTGTTCCTCCTCCGTACTGGGGAAGTTATGAATAATGGATAGAGTAAGTTCTCTAAGTTGTCTTAGAATAGAGATGTACTTTTTGGATAAACCCAACACCATTCGTAAGTCAGTTAGAGATAAGAGGTTATATTTATGGATATCCCAAAGGGTAAGATCTTTAATTAGAGGGAAATCATTTAGATTAATCATTACATTGTTCAAGGTTATATTCGGATTGAGATGGAAGGGTTGGAATAGAAGAAGGACATTTTCCAGTTTCGTATATTGAAATAAATCTTGGAAGGATTTTATTAGTCCTTTAAGAGTGGGAAGAAGATTCAACTTTCTGAGGTTGTATTTATTTAGGAAGGGTAGTGCCTTAGGGTTAATCTTCTTCGTTAGTGTGTAGTTGTACCATAGTTTGACCCATAGCAGATACCAAGTGTTCGGGTTTGGTAGATAGTTTGCAATAGTATAGATTCTGTTCGCTTGAATAATTTTATAATATAAATGTAGGTTAGGCTTCATTAGTCCCCCCTGCTTTTTCGGTAGAGTAAGCCTTAGATAAGAGATCCTGACCGATTTAGGGTGCCATATAAATTTTGCGAAGGCTTTGTGAATTTTATTAAAAAGCGAGAGAGGAGAAGAAGAGAGAGAGGAGTTAAGTAGGTATAGAAGTTTAGGAAATACATTCATCTTAATGATGGAGGTTTTAGCAAGCATTGGAAGGTTTAATTTTTGCCATCTTGAAATATCCTGGGAGATGGAAGACCAAGTTTTGGATAGATTGGACTGTAAAATAGATGTTGAGGTGTGGTCATACTGTACTCCTAAGTATTTAAGGGAGTTCTCTATACGAGTAGATGCGTCTGGGAATAAATAGCTTTCGTGTGCAAGGGGATTAATTGGAAAGATGAAGGATTTATTTTTATTTATCTGGTATCCAGTTATGTCTGCAAAAGTATTCAGGGATCGAACTAGCTTTTCCATATCGGACAATGGATGTTGAAAGTACAGGTTTAAGTCATCCGCAAAAGCGGTTAGGCTCACTTTAGTGTTAAATAATCTGGGGATCGAATGGTGAGTTTGCTGGGTTAGGAGTAAAAAGAGAGGTTCAGTATAAAGGTTAAACAATAGGGGGGAGAGGGAGCATCCTTGTCGGGTTCCATTCGCAATTTCTATTGATTGTGAATATTGTCCATTAATGTATAGTTTTGTGAAGGAGTTGTGATATAATGCTTTAATAATACTGATAAATTCAAATGGAATATTAAAAGAAGACAGTACTATGAATAAAAAATCCCAATTCACCCTGTCAAAGGCTTTACTAGCATCTATTATCCATGCATAGATAGGATTCTTTTCCTTTTTTGTGATGCTTATTAATGATTCTAAGGTTAAGGAATTATCCCAGGTATGTCTGTTAGTTGTAAACCCAGATTGTTCGGGAGAGATTAAAGTGTGCATTATTTTTTTAAGTCTATTGGCCAGAATAGCAGTAAAGATTTTTATGTCCACATTCATGATTGATATTGGTCTAAAGTTGTTTACGTTTGTTGTATCAAGTATGTTTTTAGGAATTAGGATAGTTCTAGAGTGATTAATGTATTTATCTGATATGCCACATTTTATGATATGGTTATAAAGTTGTGTAAGAATGGGTACAAGTTTAGTCTTGAAAGATTTATAAAACTCAGAAGTGAATCCATCAGGACCTGGAGTTTATCCCAACTTGAGATTATCAATAGCTATGTGTACCTCAGAGTTCTTGATTGGGGCTATGAGGTCTTTACCCTGGGTACTGGTTAAGTTTGGGAAGGAGAGGTTATCTAGGAATTCCCTCATTTCATTCTGAGAGGATGTAGAAGAGTTAAGGGCATATATGTCACTGTAAATTTGGTGAAATAGGTGAATGATTTGTGTATTAGTCTTGTATATATTATTACCATGTTTAAGTGATGTAATTTTAGGGGCTCTGGGCAAGCAGTTTAACAGCCTGGCAAGAGCCTTAGATGGAGTTTGTAGAGATTCAGAGTATTTGGCAATATAACGAAGTTCTAAAAGAGAGAAATTAGACTGCTGGAGCTCCATTAATTCCTTTTGTACATGTTTTAAAAACTTGAACAGTGTTCTTTACATTTCTAACTGCATGTTTGTGATGAAAGATTCTAAGGCAAACTCTTTCATATTCAGCTGATCTGCAGATGATGTCATCAGAATGTTGGCAGTTGCTATGTGTTACTGTCAGAAGCTGAAAGACAGGAAGGAACTTTTAGAAAACAGCTGTTGGTTATTTTTCAAAATATGAAATGAAAATTAGAACTAGAATAGTTGTGGCAGTTAAGCTAGTCTGTAAAAGAGCCTGCTGAAGATAGTAGTTAGTAGTCAGTTGCCAGTTAACAGCCAGTGACAGATGTACTGTGTAGTGGGTACCCAAAAAGGACTTACCAAGAACGTTAAGCTTTGCTTTGCTCTGTTGTAGTAATTTAGTTTAGATCATGGACAGTGTTCTTTAGTCAGATAGGAAAATTATAACTAATCAGTTAGAGCAGGTAAAGTTTTTCTAAATATGGATTTCTATCCTTCAGTATTGACTTAATTTTCCTGGTGATTGAGCTCTGTTTATTATTGGAAATGACTGTTTTATATTTTTAATAATTTTGCTCAGTATTACATATTAATATTAACTTACGTTATGGCTGGTAAATCAGTATTTTCTTTAGTGATTTGAGAGGGCTTATACTTGCTTTGATATCTTTCCAGGCCTCTCCGAAAGCCTGGCTGCTTAGGTCATTTGCTACTATTTGTGTTAATATTTAATTTTCATAATTGGACACCCCTTTAAAAGGGCATGAAGACTCTCTGATTAGTGGCAGGGCATTACCTTATTATTTTGAAGAAGAGACACAGTTGTAAATCAATGTGTCAGGCTTTCTCAGAAGTGTTTGTGTGTGTGAGATTTAATTTATTTAAGTGTGAGTGTATCAGAGGTCTTAAACTGGGACACATTACTCTGGAGTGTGTAATAAGATGTTACATTGGGGTGGAGAGAAGTATACAGTCGAGTACCAGGCTATAATGCATGTTCCTGTTGTGCTCTTAGGGGAAAATTGTGAAATATTACTCCTGTTTAGGTGATAGTCTCACACTGGAGTCAGTAGTGAGGATTGAAGCTCCTTAGTTACTGACTAAGGATAGTAAGGGACATCTCATTATTTGGAGAAAGTTCAGTGGGATATTATCTAAAAGTCATAGTGTCAGTATAGTGAAATATTGATTTAGTGAATTTCAGTTTTTCAGCATAGACCCTCTTATGTATCCATCATTGTAAAATCTGTGTTCTCTACACCATGTGATTTGTGCTGTGTTCTGTGCAACATATGACTACTGCCATGCTCTATATACCGTGTGACCTGTGCTCTCTTCTGTACACCATATCAACAGTGCTGTATTCTATACACTAAGACCATTGGATAGAAAAAGCATGTTATGTATTCATTGTTATCAATGCTGCATTTTGAACACTGTCCTACTTGTACTGCATTCTGTACGCCATGTGACCTGTGCTCTGTTATGTACATGATGTGAATAGTGCTGTATGCTATACACCATGTGACTACTTCTGTATTTTATACACCATATGACTTGGGATACATATGGATACAACAAGCATGTTATTGGTGCTGCCTGTTTGCTAAGTACGTGTTCCATCAGTATTGTACATGTCAATATATGTAAACAGTCAAGGATATGTATGTATTTGCATTACAGTACCTGAAATGGTGTAGTCACACTCTGTTACCTTTTATATACTCAAAACACTTAGCATGAAGGTGTGACTGTTGCCGTTTCCAAAGAGCATATAACCTCAGTTTAAAGTAGATGGAAATGGTGAAAACAGCAGTCATATCATTTGTCTGGAAGAATGTTGATAAAAAGTGTGCAGACAATGTCAGTCTGTTACGTGACACACCACTGGTGTCAATTTGTGTTAGTAGAATGATAGTAGGACAGGTGACATGATTCTGATGAGGATTCTTGATCTGTCCAAAGGTCTTGAGAGAACGATAGGAATTTAAGAGACTAGCTGGTAGAATTAGGATGCATACTTCATTATACACCAATGGCTCTGGAGAGGTAAATATTAGCTACAGACATGAAGACATGAAGAAACCATTAGATCATTTAATTGTTCTTTTTACCCATAAGTGAAATGGACAACTGAGGCCCTGTTTCAGTCATAACTTAGTTACAGTAGTAAGCAGTAAAAGATACAAAGTAATAGAAGACAAGAAAACACCAAATCAGTTCCATGAAACTTGTAAAAGACAAAAGAAACTCATGGTAAGCAGGGCAACAGAGCCAATTCCAAATAAACACAACCAGTATGATAGTATAGCAGCTTCCACCTAAATAAGGTGACTCCACAACTGTGCACGTAGATAAAAAGTTTTAATCTTCAACAAAAACACAAAAACAGGTTAAGCGCTTTCACCAGGTTCCACCAGGCTTCATCAGAACAATAATCTTAACAGCACAAGTTGCTTAAATACAGTCACTAGTAAAATTAATTTAATTAATTAACCCAATTAAGTATCACATAGTTTAAAGGCACAAAACCATTTCTACAAACAATGCACTAAAGGTGCCCTCTTGTATTTTATAGTATAAATTTAAAATAAATACATATAAAATAATGTGTGCATATGTACAAATAAGAAATATAAAAGGAATATATATATATATATATATATATATATATATATATATATAACTATATGATAAGTAAGCCTTGTATACAGCTATATAATATATGTTACTAGACTAATCTACATAGTTAAAAACTCACTGCAAACAATCACCCCTATCACAACTTGGCCGCTCTAAGCCTCAATACACTATTAATACTTATATAGTCATTTAAACCTGGGGCTCTCCCTGAGTCCAATTTAAGTTGCCAAAAAAGCTCCCTGTATTCAAGCTTAGCCTCCCAGCAACCCCCCCCCCCGAGGAGAAGTGAAAGGTTAACCCAGAAACAAGGGCACACAGGACACAATATTTCCTATCAATCCCGGGGGACGGGGGCAGATTCACAGGTAGGAGTTGGAATTACAACTCCAGATAAAACGAGTACATTGTGAAGTTTCAGGTTCAGGTTATTTTTCTCTTTACAACACAAGTGAGGTTGTGACAGCCCAGCACATTCATGAGGTAGAACTACCACAGGTTAACACTGGTATTATTACAACTCATGAGGGTAGGACATGTTCCCGTTGTACCTTTAATATTTTTAATTTCACTGATACTGAAATAAAAGATGGACACTTTGATCTGTTTACGAAAGGTTTCCAATTTGTCCCATCCAGACCTGGTTCTTTTGTTAAAACTCTGGTAGACTTGAAGTTGTTTATTAGGCAACTGAATTTAAAATTATTATTCAAGAGGCAGGAGTACAATAGGACCAAACTCTCTAGAAACGGTATGTTTAATCGCCCACTTAATCCCATACTAAGAATTTTTGAGGAAATGGTGGAAAAAGATATAAGGAATTTAAATTTGAAAAGTGACCATGGTAGTAATGTTGAGGAGAGTGAATGGGATTTGTTAAAACATCTTAAAATCAACCATTGTAGAGATATGAAACCAGATAAAGGAAGTGGGGTGGTCTTGATGTATTACATGGACTACGAGACTAGTATGTACAACATTTTGAATAATGAGGAACAATATACAGTTGTCTCTAAAATCCAGATCAATATTGCTTATTCCAAGATCAATTATTTTCTTTTTGACCATTTATTACAGGGTACTATCAACTTTACAATTACCTGCACATGGAGAACCCAAGAATCCATAGTATTTTTGGGATACCTAAAACACATAAGGGAATTGATAATTCTAAATTCAGACCTATTATTGCAGGAGGGGGTTCTATTATGGAGCCCCTGGCCATATTTATTGACCATCAACTGAAAGAATTTGTATTCTCTTTGACTCACATTACTAGGAACTCCTGGGATTTTCTGAAAAACATTGCCAATGATAAGTTTGGTAATGATGTTCTATTGGTCACCATTGATGTGGTGGAACTATTTCCCAGTATCCCACATGATAAGGGCATGGAATGGTCTAGCGAGGTGCTCTTGGAGGCAAGTTATTTGAATGTTAGCACAATTAATTTGATCTTGGAATTTATGGATACTGTTCTGAATAACAATTTTGTACATTTTAACAGAGAAATTTACAAGCAAAACAAAGGGGTGGCTATGGGGGCTGCCTGTGCCCCCCTTTATGCTAACTATGTCCTTTAGAATGCAGGATACTGCTTCTGTACAATGAAGGCTGTCTTTAACATATACCAGGACTGAAAATGTCCAAGGAATCCCAAGGTCGTCAAACAAAAATATATTTATTTGAGAAAGCCCAAAGGCTAAAAACAGAACAAAAACAAAAAATATGAAACATGTAAAGCTTAATTTCACTGATTTAGCTCTTTCATCTCCAACCAGGAGACTTCTTCAGAATCAGTGTATCCTCATAATTCCCATTATTTTATACAACTATGTCCTTTATTACTGGGAGAGGAAATACATTTGTGCCACAGAATGGAACAAATTTATTTCTTTTAATACCCGTTATCTTGATGACATCTGTCTTTTTTGGGTAGGACTGGAAGATTCCCTTCATGAGTTCTTGGTTTACATCAACAGTACATCTGGATTTTTAAAATTCACCCACTCCCTATCTAAGGTTAGGATTGATTACCTGGGCATTACAATTTACAAGGATTTTGGTGATCAGTGTTTTCATTCTAAATTGTTTAGAAAAAACACCTTTTCTAACTCTTACATTAATTTTAACACCAGGCATCCATTTAATCAAAAGAAGAGGATAGTTAAAGGACAATACATCAGGGCCTCTAGAATGACAACAGACAGGGAGATGTTTTAGAGGAAGTGGAGTTCCTTACTAATTTGTTTCTTGAGAGAGGTTATTCAAGAGCCCTTTTGGATATTTTGGCCAAGGATGTTACTAGGGATCGGGAAACATTGTACTATCCACTCTTGGGACTTGGGCAGAATGACCGAAGGGCAGGATAAGAAAGTTGACAAAGCACATCAGTATGCATTTATACACCCTTTTTCCATGACTTCTAATCAGGTAGAAGATGTTGTGAAGAAACACTGGGCTATTTTTAAGGTTAATGATGACACTAAAAGCTACCTTCTGGACAGACCTGTTTTTGTTAGGAGAAGGGACACAACCTGAATGAGTTATTCAAATTTAAGGAAGAAGAAAAGAATCTGAGTAGGAAAAAGACACTGAGGACTCATGGATATGGGTATTGTAAGCAGTGTGGTTACATGTCTAATAAGAAGGAGATGTATATACCATCTAGGAAATATCGTGTGGCGTCCAAGGGCTCCTACAATTCTAACACCAAAGGGGTGGTTTACTTAGCAACATGTGAAACCTGTAGCAGTTTTTACATAGGCAAAACTGAGGGTTTTAAGGAAGAGAGTATATGAACACATGTATGATATTTCTAGGGCAAGAGAATCAAACACCCTATATAAACATTCTAGAACATGTACAGATATGAAACTAAAATTCTTTGTGGTTGAACAAGTAGGGGCTTATCCCAGGGGAGGTTGCTGGGAGGCTAAGCTTGAATACAAGGAGCTTTTCTGGCAACTTACGTTGGACCCAGGGAGATCCTCGGGTTTAAATGAATATATAATTATTAATAGTGTATTGAGGCTTAGAGTGGCAAGCTGTGATAGGGGTGATTGTTTACAGTAAATTTTTAACTATGTAGATTAGTCTAGTAACATATATTATATAGCTGTATACAAGGCTTACTTATCATATATTTATATATATTTGTATTTTATATTTATTTGTACATATGCACACATCATTTTATATGTATTTATTTTAAATTTATACTATAAAATACAAGAGATCACCTTTATTGCATTGTTTGTAGAAATGGTTTTGTGCCTTTAAATTATGTGATACTTAATCGGGTTAATTAATTAAATACATTTTACTAGTGACTGTATTTAAGCAACTTGTGCTGTTAAGATTATTGTTCTGATGAAGCATGGTGGATCCGGGTGAAAGCACTTAACCTGTTTTTGTGTTTTTGCTGAAGATTAAAACTTTTTATCTACATACACAGTTGTGGAGTCACCTTGTTTAGGTGGAAGCTGCTATACTATCATACTGGTTGCGTTTATTTGGAATTGGCTCTGTTGTCCTGCTTACCATGAGTTTATTTTGCCTTTTAAAAGTAATAGAAGAAGAAAACATCAAAACAGCATGAAGCTTTTCTTACAAAACAATAATATAAAGATTGTCTAAAGCACAAAAATGTTTTTAGATATCTTCCTTCAGTGTTGCTTCTTGGCACTAGACATTAGTCAACTTTTTTTTGCAGTATTTGTACCATTATAATAACATAAATATATGATGATTGTTCCTCGAGAATGGTTTTGAACATCCTCCTAAACTACGAAATTCTTATGAATACGTAATCATCCAGAAACAGTGAAGAATGACTCTGTGCTCTTGCTGTGGGTTTTAATTTTAATGTGGGGATCTGCATACATCTAGATGGAATATTTACAGACCAGTAGACCTAGAAGAAGTCTGGTCCGAACTTGAATCATTAGCGGACTGTTTTCTGAACACTCACCCAATGATGCCTTTGGAACTCTAGATGTAAACAGGCAGATTTTGTTTTGGGCTATTTGTAGTTTGTACTTGTTATTTGTAGAGGTGGCAGATATTGCTGGGAGTGCACCTTTTGTGCACGTGTGTCTTGCTTCAGTATTTAGTACAGTGGCTACTTTGAAACAGATCACTAGCAGTGCAGGTACCTTGTTAAGTGTCCTGCAGATATGAACCATAAAATTCATTATGTGGTCAAGCTAGACTCCCAAATATTTGAAATTCTTTACTGTGCTTGTTTGTGTATGGAAGCATTAGAGATGGGAACATCTAGGAAGAAAGTGTCCAAAAGCTTTTTCTGGGTGTACCCCATTCCTAATTAGCTGTGCCTGGAAGTGGGGTTGGCCAGCAGACTCTCAGAAAGACCTATTAACCAGGTAATGTGTGAACCATGATAATGTTGCCAGTGTTTAACCACCAAGTAGCACTTCTAACAGGTTTATTTAATACACTGAATCAAATGATTTAGCTTCCAGAGAAACTACAAGAATGCATGTGTCCACAAAGGTAAAGACAGTGTTAGTGAGGGACAGTAAAGCAAATGCAGGGCTACAACATCTCCTAAAGCCGTGTTTCTGCTACTTAAGAAGCCATGTACTTCTAAGTGAAAAATAAGTTGTACTGTTGTCACTTTTTCAAGGATTCTGCTGGTGGTGAGACTGAACAATTAAGATTCTGCATTCAGTCTGAATCCTTGATTTCATACAGGATTTAGTAGATGTGTTGACTCCAACATTTTAATACTTATGCGACATTGTAGTGAAGTATTCATAGTAATACTAATAGACTGAGCAACAAAATGTATTACAGGATTGAGAAAATTTGCACCTGTAGCCCATAGAACTAGATAGGCCAAAACGTAGTATTTTCCTTAACTAGTTGTCTTCTTTAGTCAATAAAACTTTGGTAAACTGAAATTCAGTTGTGAAGCTAAAATACTTTCTGCTGTGCTGTACTACACTAGGTTTAATGCAGAAGCACATTAGCACACTTTTTGAAGTCAACAGCTATTCAAAACAGTTTGCTGGTGTACTAGACATATCCAACACAATCACCACTGATGTGTATGGACATGTAATGGCCTCAGTGATAAATATTTTGCAAGCTTGGAAAATATGTAACAGAAGCCAAATAACCAAATAGAGCAAAACATAATATTTCACATAGCCTGTTATTTACTTTAGTCGGTGAAATACTTCCTGCTGTACTAAATGAGGTCTAATGTGAATGTGCTTTAAGATAAGTTAGTAGCTGTTCAAAGCAGTTGGCAGATGAGATGTGTTTGTCATTTCCAGCTCACACACCATTGATGTGAGGAAGTGATTTTGTGCTATTTAACTCTGTTAGTCAAATTTCTTTCCTGGCTACATCCATGTAAGGATGCCCATCTTTGCTTCTGGAAAGTTGAATTTTACTGTGTTTGTGAGCTTTTTGCAATGAAATCTCATGTCTCTTGTAAGTCATGAAGCTGCAGCTTTCTTTATTTCTTCCAGTCTGCCTTGTGCTTAGCAAAAGCCTGCATTAACATCATAATCGTGTGGCATGCAGCCTTATTCGTAATACTGTATATTTTTATTACCCCTTCTCCCCTCATCCATGGGGCCCCTGCCTAAAAATTCAACTACTTGCATACAATCAGGATATTCTTTGCACACGGGTGGAGCCGGACATCTATGGACTATATGAGAGCCCTATGGCTCATTCATTCCTGCCCAAGAAGTCTTATTGGCCCATCCATTCCCCAAAGTTGAGAGTTATGTGGTAAGGAGTGATCCATCCTAAAGGTCCTGCAAAGTGGCCTGCCCATCCATCCATCTATGGACTGCTCGCAGACTTTTCATAGCTACTTGGTGAGGATAGTGGGTGTGCATGATCCTACATACAGCTCCTCTTTCTGGACTCAACAAGTAGATCCCTGCCAGACTCAATGTGAGTTAGCTTAGTCATTACAGGAAGCTGACACACCCACTTACCAGAAGGTGTCACCAATGCCATGGAAGAACAGAATCTCCCTCCCCCCAAAAAAGAGCAAGCTAGCATCAGCTGTTCAGACTTATCCTCCCCTCCCCTGTCACTCAGATGTCTGGACCTGTAACCAAACATGGGTCATCTGAACACATTAATGGCTTAATCCTTATATGTCACAGAGCCATGTTACCCTGCTATGTTAGAGCTTGGGAGGGCAGTATTCATCCTAAAGGGGTAGTAAGGTATTTACAGAGTAATCCAGTGTTGTTTCATAGTATATAGCAGTGACCACAAATGAATGATCTGTGTTAGCCAGTTAATTCCATAATTATAACTGTCAAGTTTGTTGTATTACCCTGCAATAACGTATTGCCCAAAGCATGTATAGTGTTAGAGGAATGAGATATAGGTACATGACCACTAAAAACTACTGCCTCTGTACTACATGATTTATCATGTATCCCTTTATCTGTGAATTTATTGAGAGAATCATGCTTATATGTACTGTGTTGATGGCCCCTAATATCAACAGATGGTTAAATGATGGCGTTTTGCAACCTAGTGGCCTCAGCCAAGATTGTCTGTTTAGTTTATTTTTCTTGCATAAAAATGCATTTCTCCATAGAACACATAAATTTATGTGGTTGTGGGGAATTATTTTCCATTTTATTTATGTACATGTACAATAATAATTTATGTTTTGCTGTTATATCTTAAATAACTAAATTCTTGTACTGAGTGTCTCTTGGGAATACAGTTACTTGGTTTGACAGTTTATGCTGTCAAACATAAGGCTTATTTGTACATGCATGTTAAGTGCATCCTTATACCTCTCAAACTTTAAACATTAACAAAAATCACAGCATTAGCCTTTAATTTTCTTGTTCTCTGGTGTCTGGCACCAGCAAGCTTTTCCTCTCTCCCTGACAATTCCAGGCATTAAGAGAGGTCATTATCCAAGTAGTTGTGTTTTCTCCTTGCAATAGTATCCTCTGCTTTTCATTAATGCAGCCTGGATGCATGATACTGTCACAGTGTCTCACTGAAACAGGCATGTTTCTGCTCATGTGCCTAGCTTAGCCACATCATACAAACCTGATGATTGTTAGGTGCGCATCTCTGGAGTTTGTACTGTCTCTGGTGCTCCTCCCAACTTCCACTATTAGTCAGTATTGCAAAAGACAAGCTGCATTGTGCCTCAGGATGGCGTTGCTATTGTCAATGTCATATGCTTATTCTCTCCCTCTCTGTCAGATCAATGCAGTGCTTTGGTTTACAGTTCATCCAACATCATCTATATCATAATCAGGACTTTAGCCCTGCACCTTAGAATCTACACAGTCAGGGCATTATCTTTACACCTTAGAATCTACACAGTCAAGACTTTATCTCTGAACTTAGAAATATTGCCTGTTCATATCTGCAGGGAATGAGTTAAATCAGGTCTCAATGACTGCACAAATATCATCATCTTCTAAGGCAAGGACTGCTTCCAGTGAGGACAGTTTCGGGTTTAGACTCCTAGCATTTAGCAGCATAACCTTGAGGTTGTTTTTAGAGGATATTTTTCTGTCAGGAATTTTATTCTAGTGACATTGCCAAAAAAGACACTATGGGAGTGGCAAGAGCCTTAGCCATTAACTGAAATCCCAGGGGTGACAAATGAAGGCCATCTGTAGCGAAGCATCGAGTTCTGTCAACCATGTCATCCCAGGCTGACGGATACTGGATTCCCTTTGAATGACACCAGAAACTAAGCAAATTGTTGACGTCAATCATTTTTTTGTTTGCATTGATGTATCATCCTAGGCAAAGGTAAAAATGCTGCTTAAGGCTAGGGACATACATGCCTAAGACACATAATCAGAGAGCTCAGTCATGTCTCTCTTCATATAGTCCAGTGAGGTATGTCTCAAGTTCTTCATACTGACATGGACTATGACAGAGTCCTAACAGTGCCTGTTGTTGACAGACTTGAGTGTGTGTATGTCTGTGTGTGTGTGTGTGTGTGTGTGTGTGTGTGTGTGTGTGTGTGTGTGTGTGTGTGTGTGTGTGTGTGTGTGTGTGATGTGATGGATCCTGGCACCTGACAGACAGCTGACCATGAATTTTTTCCTTATCCAACCCGGTGAGAGGGACACTGTGTGTCTTATAATAAAATTGCCTATGACTAAAATGTTTGTTTTTGTGTTATGCCTTAGGGGCTTGACTGGTGAGACATTGGTGTATGATATATTATGTGTACTATGTTCTGCAGAGGATATATTATGTGAATCATGCTTGTGCTTGGGAGGTCTCTGATGTTTAGGTAAGCTTCTGGTAAAGACCTCTGCATATTTAGGTTTATGCGTTGTTGGTTTGGTAGGTGCAAGAGGTGAGGTGAGGCGTGCATGCTGACAACTTGTTTAGTATTGGATGAACTGACTGGTGAGTGAGAGAGCCTGGATTCTAGGTTCTTGATGTAGATGCATCTCTAACATAATGAATTTTTGTGAACTAGAAGAAGTGGGTTGTCAGTGTAAATAAGGCAATTGCTACATTGCCTCAGGATACCCATGTCGACCAGGCTGGCTGGAGAAACTGTGGTAAATTGTCTGTCCATAATGCTAGGTAAGTCGAAGTGGTCAAAAAACAGGGAGACGACAGGAAGGACCAGGTAAAGTAGAAGACAGGAGAAGTGGACAAAAAATATGAAGGGTTAGTGGGTAGGATCTGTATTGGTACCTCAAGAACTTTGCTGAATGTATCACCTGTCACTGAGGGACAATCAGAAGAACTCACCAATGGAGCACCAGTAAAGTACTAAGGGAAAGTTTGCAGGCAAAAGTGTTTGCATCTATAACCTCCAATGGCACTCATCACTGCTCAACAGTCTGCGATGTGCAAACAACTGCAAACCTGCACAAATGCTGTGCTTATGTAGCAAACAAGAGCAAACTGATTTAAACAAATTAACCAATAAAAAAACTCAAAACTGAGCCCTGTTCCAGCAGCCTTCAATCAGATGACTTCTAACTGCATGCTCCTGCCACTAAGGTGCAGGGGAACCCTCTCCAACAAAAGATGGCCGGATGTAGTGCTCAAGTTATACAAACAGAACTAGATTGAGCAGGTTTGATTCTAGTCTATGCTACAGCAAACAAAATGAAACAATTCTGAAAAAAAAACGGTTCAAATAAGCAGTGATATGGTAAAAATGCAGTTCAAAAGTGCAATATGCAGTGAAAAATTCTACTTAAGTTCTGCAGAGATCAGCAGATGCCTTGCATTGATCAGATAAATATAGCAGAGCAACAGCTGGTCACCAAACTTTGTGGAGCTTTGCTAAAACAAGCACAAACCCACACAAACACAGTGCTTATGTAGCAAACATGAGCAAACTGATTTAAACAAATTTACCAAGAAAAATAGCTCAAAACTGAGCATTGTTCCAGCAACCTTCAATCAGATGAGTTCTAACTGCACACTTCTGCTACTAGGGTGCAGGGGAACCCGCTCCAACAAAAGATGACCTGGTTTAGTGCTCAAGTTATACAAACCGAACTACACAGTGAGGGCCTTGTCTCTGCACCTTAGAATCTACACAGTCAGGGTTTTATCCCTGCACCTTAGAATCTACAAAGTCAGAGCTTTATCCCTGCACCTTAGAATTTACACAGTCAAGGCTTTATCCTTGCAACTTAGAATCTACACAGTCAAGGCTTTATCCCTGCACCTTAGAATCTGCACAATCAAGGCTTTATCCCTGCACATTAGAATCTACACAGTTAGGGCTTTATCTCTGCACCTTAGAATTTACACAGTCAAGGCTTTATCCCTGCATCTTAGAATCTACACAGTCAAGGCTTTATCCCTGCACCTTATAATCTACACAGTCAGGAATTTATCCCTGCACCATAGAATCTACACAGTCAAGGCTTTATCCCTGCACCTTATAATCTACACAGTCAAGGCTTTATCCCTGGCACCTAGAATCTACACTATCAGGGCTTTATCCCTGCACCTTCTAATCTACACAGTCAGGGCTTTATCCCTGTACCTTATAATCTACACAGTCAGGGCTTTATCCCTGCACCTTATAATCTACAGTCAGGGTTTTATCCCTGCCACTTAGAATCTACACAGTTAGGGTCTTTTCCCTGCACCTTAGAAACTACTCAGTCAGAGCTTTATCCCTATACCTTAGAATTTACACAGTCAGGGCCTTATCTCTCACCACCTACACAGAAAGAGCTGCATGTTCTAACTTTTTCAGGTATGGAATCCATGCAGCCAGTGACAAGGAATGATTGTGCCACCATGTTTCATTTACTTAATATAATAAGTATCCTTAAACACCATCTAATTTTGTGAATAAAATCAATAATCCTTGAATGAGCCATTCAGTAAAAGGGCAGAAATCATAGCACTATGTGTAGATTATAGAAACTGACAGGTACATAAGAGACTTGCAGATAACTTAAGATACTAAAATTAATTGGACAGTGCTGGTCATATAAAATTAGTGATCTTCAATTGGAGACATACACCTTTTTTATGAAGAGCGTCTGACTATTAATATATCTGTGCTCAAGCTGGATATTTAATTTAGCACTGAATTTTTTGGTACAGAGTTTGGAGGCACCTTTTAAAATGGTGTGGCAGAATTGCTTGGCTTTGAACAAAAGTCAGATTATATGCAATTCTTATGCTGTACAGGGCTTGGGCATGCTAAATCTAGTAGCCTGCATATGGTGCTACACATTGCTTGTCTGTGTTGTATAATGCTCATTATTTATTGGGTACATTCATTGTAGGTGTAGATTAATATAACTCAAGTGCTAACAGTCATTTTTGGAGAGTATTTGATGTGTGTGAAAAGAGCTCGCAAAGATACTATGTGAAAATATTAGTTTTTACCCTCATTTTGTTTTTGTTGAGTGTTGAAGCTTTGTGAGGCACTGTTTGAAATTACATTCTAGTTTGGGAGTATTTGCAGCAGAGCTGATGTATGCTGAACTGTTTTTGGATCTTATGATGTGGGTAAAGTAGATCTGGCATTTGATTTGTTGGATGTTTATTTTGTCTCTGTGCATTGTATGTGGAAATGTACTTTTGTCCAAGTACTGCATACTGAAATGAATACAGCTGACCTTTTATTTTCATATAGTTTTTGAAATACCATCATTACTCTAATATAAAAAAGAGAAAAATGTTACTTTGGATGAAGATCATGTTTTCACAAAAAGTAGAATTCATATGATATATATAAAAATCAATGTTTGCCATGCTTTTGGTAACAACTGAACAGTGTCTAAGCTTGTTCTACTCTAGTAGTATTTGAACTACATGACTTTGTTGTGTTTCATTTCTACTCTTGATGATTTTATGTGAAAGTATTGAGTTTTACATAAGACAATTTTTACACAAAACAACATTTTTTTCAGTTTTAATATTAATTTATTTGTTTAAATTAGGTTACTGGTATATAACACTGATCTAACAATGATCAATTAAAGGCCCAGTCAGGATGTCAGTGTTTCTGTATAATGTACTTTTTTTGAGTTAAACTTGTTGTTCAGTTTCCTAGTTAAGTAATCAGTTACTTCATTCACTTTTGCATAATTATGAAGATCTGCTTTGCTGTTAGAAGATTTTAATAGGCATTAATGAAGTCTGTGTTTAGACATTTATTTTTTTACTTTTTGGCAGTATTCAACAGATTCTTGAATTACTCGTGCATTAGGGGAATGTATTTATGGTTCCCAAACAGAACTCACTTATTTTTGTTCCAATAACTGCCATGGGCTTCTCAGTGTCCATCAGTGTTATCACAAGTTCTGATAAGTGGGACCTTTGCTCAGTGTTTCATAAGAAGGACAGATTAAAATGCAATGTTGATGTGCTGGACCAGGATTTGATTTCACAGAAGTACAGATGGTCCTGGCTCTCATACCTACCAACAAAAACATGCTTGTGTCTGGTCATAACTACTGAACCATTCAGTATTTTATCCAATTTTCAAAACATATGGACTTCCTATCTAAGTCAGTGGGACTACATCTTTTGCCACATCATTTTTTTAAACCACATACCACTTACCAATCCAGTTCTTGCAAATGCTGG